>NW_028270188.1:58927557-58932557 GCF_037043375.1 Chiloscyllium plagiosum
AAGGAGCAGGTGGAAGGTAGTATGGGTGGGGGGGGGAGGTGGGGAGCAGATGGCAATTCAGAGTGCACGGATTAGCCGCTGAGAGGGGGAGGGGCTAGCAGGCGAAAAGGGCTGAGCGGCCTCTTCTGGATCCAATATCGTGCGATTGCCCGCATCATAAAATACTCACCAGCAAATAAGTTTCCTGAAAAGCAAAGGACCAGTCACTGCTTTACTACGAAAACAGGACTGAGGTTTCTCAGCGGTGGGAGCGATTAAAGAATTTACTTAAAAAACCCCACCCCCAGTCCCGTTTTAGAGATTTCTAGAGCCTGAGGCCATTCGGCCCAGCCTGGACAACTACCCCCCCCCTCTCCTTCCCCCACCCCAGCTTCCTTCACCGGTTCACGGTTCGGCCATTCAGGGGAAGGCCTAGTCCCAGATTAGGCCGGGACTGAAGCCTGGGCATGGGAGTAGGTCTCTGAGGCACTGCTGGGAGAGAGGGTGGGGAAGCAGGCTTACCCTGACGGGCGGCTCCGTTTATCTCCCCCGCCTCGGATTGTAAAACCCACGCCGTTTTACCCAGGCCTCACGCGCACACTCCCCCACCCTCCCCTCCCTGAGGACTTGACCGTCTGGACAGGGAGACGACAGACTGCGAGAGCTGACTGGAGTGGATTCTGCCAGCGAAAGGAGATTTAAGGGGATTTACTCTGTCACTAGAGAGGGGGGGGGGTGTTTGGATTAGAGTCGGCACTCCAGGCCGGGGAAGCTCTCTCGGCTGCGGGCGGCTACGCTAATGCAGAGGCGGCCCGCTCTGGATTACAGTCGGAAACGCCGGCGGCTGGGGAGGGGGGAAGGTTGGGAAGGTGCAGGAGCAGAGGGAGAGAACCCGAACCCGAGATAACATCTCTCCCCCACCCCCACCGCGCCGATTCCACCCATCCCTCGGAAACCCGGGGGCAACTCGACTGTGAGAGGCATCCCCTTGCCAGAGCCTCCCCACACGCTGTCCCATCCCCTCCTGAAAGCTCAATGTACAGCCGAACCCGTCCATGCCGACCAGATATCCCAACCTAATCAGATTAGGTTCCCTACAGTGTGGAAACAGGCCCTTTGGCCCAGCAAGTCCACACCGACCCTCTGAAGAGCAACCCATCCAGACCGAACACTATGGGACAATTTCCCATGGCCAACCCACCCTAACCTGCACATCCCTGGGCACTATGGGACAATTTCCCACGGCCAACCCACCCTAACCTGCACATCCCTAGGCACTATGGGACAATTTCCCATGGCCAACCCACCCTAATCTGCACATCCCTGGACACTATGGGACAATTTCCCATGGCCAACCCACCCTAACCTGCACATCCCTGGGCACTATGGGACAATTTCCCATGGCCAACCCACCCTAACCTGCACATCCCTGGGCACTATGGGACAATTTCCCACGGCCAATCCTCCCTAACCTGCACATCCCTGGGCACTATGGGACAATTTCCCATGGCCAACCCACCCTAACCTGCACATCCCTAGGCACTATGGGACAATTTCCCATGGCCAATCCACCCTAACCTGCACATCCCTGGGCACTATGGGACAATTTCCCATGGCCAACCCACCCTAACCTGCACATCCCTGGACACTATGGGACAATTTCCCATGGCCAACCCACCCTAACCTGCACATCCCTGGACACTATGGGACAATTTCCCACGGCCAACCCACCCTAACCTGCACATCCCTGGGCACTACAGGACAATTTCCCACGGCCAACCCATCCTAACCTGTACATCCCTGGGCACTATGGGACAATTTCCCACGGCCAATCCACCCTAACCTGCACATCCCTGGGCACTATGGGACAATTTCCCATGGCGAATCCACCCTAACCTGCACATCCCTGGGCACTATGGGACAATTCCCCACGGCCAATCCACCCTAACCTGCACATCCCTGGACACTATGGGACAATTTCCCACGGCCAATCCACCCTAACCTGCACATCCCTGGGCACTATGGGACAATTTCCCACGGCCAATCCACCCTAACCTGCACATCCCTGGACACTATGGGACAATTCCCCACGGCCAATCCACCCTAACCTGCACATCCCTGAGCCCTATGGGACAATTTCCCACGGCCAATCCACCCTAACCTGCACATCCCTGGGCACTATGGGACAGTTTCGCACGGCCAATCCACCCCAACCTGCACATCCCTGGGCACTATGGGACAATTTCCCACGGCCAATCCACCCTAACCTGCACATCCCTGGGCACTATGGGACAATTTCCCACGGCCAATCCACCCTAACCTGCACATCCCTGGGCACTATGGGACCATTTCCCCTGGCCAATCCACCCTAACCTGCACATCCCTGGGCACTATGGGACAATTTCCCACGGCCAATCCACCCTAACCTGCACATCCCTGGGCACTATGGGACCATTTCCCCTGGCCAATCCACCCTAACCTGCACATCCCTGGGCACTATGGGACAATTTCCCATGGCCAATCCACCCTAACCTGCACATCCCTGGGCACTATGGGACAATTCCCCACGGCCAATCCACCCTAACCTGCACATCCCTGGGCACTATGGGACAATTTCCCACGGCCAATCCACCCTAACCTGCACATCCCTGGGCACTATGGGACCATTTCCCCTGGCCAATCCAGCATAGCCGTTGGTTGGTACCTGGGACTTCGATGTTGTGGCTATTACGGAGACATGGCTAGAACAGGGACAGGATTGGCTGTTGCAGGTTCCAGGGTTTAAATGTTTTAGTAGGGTCAGAGGTGGGGGTAAAAGAGGGGGAGGTGTGGCATTGCTTGTCAAAGATAGTATTACAGTGGTGGAAAGGACGATGGATGAAGACTCGCCATCTGAGGTAGTTTGGGCTGAGGTTAGGAATAGGAAAGGTGAGGTCACCCTGTTAGGAGTCTTTTACAGGCCTCCTAATAGTCCTAGAATCATTGAAGAAAGGATAGGGAGGATGATTCAGGAGAAGAGTGAAAGTAATAGGGTGGTTGTTATGGGGGACTTTAACTTTCCTGATATTGATTGGGAAAGCTATAGCTCAAGTTCGTTAGATGGGTCAGTGTTTGTCCAATATGTGCAGGAGAGTTTCCTGACACAATATGTAGACAGGCCAACAAGAGGTGAGGCCATACTGGATTTGGTTCTGGGTAATGAACCAGGCCAGGTGTTAGAATTGGAGGTAGGTGAGCACTTTGGGGACAGTGACCACAATTCGGTGACCTTTACTCTAGTGATGGAGAGGGATAAGTGTGCACTGCAGGGCAAGAGTTATAGCTGGGGGCAGGGAAATTATGATGCTGTGAGGCATGACTTAGGATGTGTGGCTTGGAAAAGTAGACTCCAAGGCAAGAGTGTAAATGATATGTGGAGCTTGTTCAAGGAGCAACTATTGAGTGTCCTTGATAATTATGTACCCGTCAGGCAGGGAGGAAAGGGTCGTGTGATGGAGCCGTGGTTTAATAAGGAATTGGAATCCCTTGTTAAATGGAAGAGGGCGGCCTATCTCAAGATGAGACGTGGAGGTTCAATTGGGGCGATTGAGAGTTATAGGGTAGCCAAGAAGGATCTGAAGAGAGAGCTAAGAGCAGCAAGGAGGGGACATGAAAGGTCCTTAGTCGGTAGGATTAGGGAAAACCCTAAGGCTTTCTATAGGTATGTTAGGAATAAAAGAATGACTAGGGTAGGAATAGGTCCAGTCAAGGATAGTAGTGGGAAGTTGCGTGTGGAGGCGGAAGAGATTGGGGAGACACTGAATGAATACTTTTCTTCAGTATTTACTCAGGAACAGGGCATTGTCGTCGATGTGAATACTGAGTCACAAATAAGTAGAATGGATGGCTTTGAGGTATGTAGAGAAGAGGTGTTGGAAATCCTGGAAAAGGTGAAAATAGATAAGTCCCCTGGGCCTGATGGCATTTATCCTAGGATTCTCTGGGAAGCAAGGGAGGAGATTGCAGAGCCATTGGCCTTGATTTTTATGTCCTCGTTGTCTACAGGAGTAGTCCCAAAAGACTGGAGGATAGCAAATGTGGTTCCCTTGTTCAAAAAGGGGAGTAGGAATAACCCTAGTAACTATAGGCCGGTGAGTCTCACTTCTGTTGTGGGCAAAGTCTTAGAGAGAATTGTAAGGGATAGGATTTATGCACATCTGGATAGGAATAATGTGACCAAGGATAGTCAGCATGGTTTTGTGAAGGGCAGGTCGTGCCTCACAAACCTTATTGAATTCTTTGAGAAGGTGACTAAGGAGGTTGATGAGGGGAAAGCGGTAGATGTGGTATATATGGATTTTAGTAAGGCGTTTG
Organism: Chiloscyllium plagiosum; assembly: GCF_037043375.1. Taxonomy (NCBI): domain Eukaryota; kingdom Metazoa; phylum Chordata; class Chondrichthyes; order Orectolobiformes; family Hemiscylliidae; genus Chiloscyllium; species Chiloscyllium plagiosum. The sequence continues at coordinate 58,931,890 of NW_028270188.1, forward strand.
ATAAGGTTCCCCATGGTAGGCTACTGCAGAAAATACGGAGATATGGCATTGAGGGTGAGCTGGAGGTTTGGATTAGGAATTGGCTGGATGGAAGAAGACAGAGGGTAGTAGTTGATGGCAAAGTTTCTTCATGGAGTGCCGTCACTAGCGGTGTTCCGCAAGGATCTGTTTTGGGACCATTGCTGTTTGTCATTTTTATAAATGACCTGGAAGAGGGGTTAGAAGGTTGGGTGAGCAAGTTTGCGGATGATACGAAAGTCGGAGGAGTTGTTGACAGTGAGGAAGGATGTGGCAGGTTACAGCAGGATATAGAGAAGCTGCAGAGCTGGGCAGAAAGGTGGCAAATGGAATTCAATGTAGCTAAGTGTGAGGTGATTCACTTTGGGAAGAATAACAAAAAGATGGGGTACTGGGCTAATGGTCGGATACTTGGTAGTGTGGATGAGCAGAGGGATCTTGGTGTCCATGTACACAGATCTCTGAAAGTTGCCACCCAGGTAAATATTGCGGTGAGGAAGGCATATGGCGTACTGGCTTTTATTGGTAGAGGAATTGAGTTCGGGAGTCCTGAGGTCATGATGCAGTTGTATAAAACTCTGGTGCGGCCGCATCTGGAATATTGTGTGCAGTTTTGGTCGCCATACTATAGGAAGGATGTGGAGGCACTG
>NW_028270188.1:58934394-58941894 GCF_037043375.1 Chiloscyllium plagiosum
GGGAGTGAGCTATACACAAAGGGAGAGTGGGAGAGTGACAGAGAGAGAGAGAGAGGAAGGGGGGAGTGGTAGGATACACCAGAGAGAGAGAGAGTCAAACAGGGAGGGAGAGATACAGATAGATGGAGAGAGACAAGGAGAGAAAAAGAGAGACAGACAAGCAGACAGAGTGACAAAGATGGGAGGAGAGTTTGGGAGGGGTGGAGAGGGGGAGGAGAGTGGAAGAATGAGGAGGGGAGAGAAAGAGAGAGGGAGGACACAGGGCAGAGAGAGAAAGACAGACAGAGGGAGAGAGAAAGGAGGAGAGAGAGTGGTGGACAGAAGAGGGCTGCAAAAGGCAAAGATTAGTGGAACAGATAAGAAAGATGGAGAGGGAAGTGATAGAGTTGCGTTGTGAGTGGGGGGGGAGAGAGAGAGAGAGAGATGGAGACAGAAGGGGAGGGGAGAACAGAGAATGACTCAAACACTGAAGGTCAGAGAGAGATACATATGAAAGTGAGCGGGGAGAGAGAGAGAGAGAGAATGGAGAGACAGGGAATGGAGGGTTGGCAGGGGGAGGACGACTGATCCATGGGGGTTGCAGGGAGAGAGAGAGAGAGAGAGATGTTGTCAGTCCGAAAGGACAGACACGAAAACTAGAGAGAGAGAGGGGAACCCCAGACAAGCGATATTGAGATCTAGAATGTACCGTCAGGGGTAGGCCAGGAAAGCCTGTCAGAAGTTGATGTTTCGATTAGAGCCTCACTCATTCCTCCCAACACCAGTGAATATAGGCCCAGCCTATCCCAGGAGTCAGGGTGATCAACCTTACCCTAGTGTGGTGCTGGAAAAGCACAGCAGGTCAGGCAGCATCCGAGGAGCAGGAAAATCCACGTTTAGGGCAAAAGCCCTTCATCATGGCATGTATGTCAATTCTCAGGTAAGGAGACCAAAACTGTATGCAGTATCCCAGGCTGGAGGGGGTTACAGAGATAGGGAGGGGTTTACAGAGATGGGGAGGAGGTGTAGGGGGTTACAGAGATGGGGAGGGGTGTAGGGGTCTCACCAGGAATGAGCTCCTGCACTCAGTCCCTCTGGCCTTCCTGTCTATTTGCTGCATGTTTCCCTTAAGGGACTGGTGTACCAAATCTCTTTGTCCATCTGTATTTCCCAGTCTATCAAGGTTTAAATAATGCTCTGCCATTGTGTTTTTAACCTCCTGAAGTGGGTTCCCTCCCATTTCCCCACTCTGCGCTGGATCTCCTTACATTTGAACAGTCATGCTGAAGCATGCTCCACTCCCCTCTCAAACCCCCACCCCTCATTTGTAATTGGAAATGTCACACTAGATTCCTCCTTCTCCATCACTTCACCCGACAAAAGAGCAGCGCTCCGAAAGCCTGTGATTTCAGATAAGCCTGTCAGACTATAACCTGGTGTCATGTGAGTTCTGACATTCTCCAGCCCAGCCCAAAACTCCCTCCCTGTGTGTGTGTGTGTGTGTGTGTGTGTGTGTGTCCCTCCGTGTGTGTGTGTGTGTGTGTGTCCCTCCCTCCCTGTGTGTGTGTGTGTGTCCCTCCGTGTGTGTGTGTGTGTCCCTCCCTCCCTGTGTGTGTGTGTGTGTCCCTCCCTCCCTGTGTCTGTGTGTGTGTGTCCCTCCCTCCCTGTGTGTGTGTGTCCCTCCCTGTGTGTGTGTGTGTGTGTCCTCCCTCCCTGTGTGTGTGTGTGTGTGTGTGTCCCTCCCTCCGTGTGTGTGTGTGTGTGTCCTCCTCCCGTGTGTGTGTGTGTGTGTCCCTCCCTCCCTGTGTGTGTGTGTCCCTCCCTCCCTGTGTGTGTGTGTGTGTGTGTGTGTCCCTCCCTCCCTGTGTGTGTGTGTGTGTGTGTGTCCCTCCCTCCCTGTGTGTGTGTGTGTGTGTGTCCCTCCCTCCTGTGTGTGTGTGTGTGTCCCTCCCTGTGTGTGTGTGTGTGTCCCTCCCTCCCTGTGTGTGTGTGTGTCCCTCCCTCCCTCCCTGTGTGTGTGTGTCTCCCTCCCTGTGTGTGTGTGTCCCTCCCTCCCTGTGTGTGTGTGTCCCCGTCCCTCCCTGTGTGTGTGTGTGTGTGTCCCTCCCTCCCTGTGTGTGTGTGTCCCTCCCTCCCTGTGTCTGTGTGTGTGTCCCTCCCTCCCTGTGTGTGTGTGTGTGTGTGTGTGTCCCTCCTCCCTGTGTGTGTGTGTGTGTGTCCCTCCCTCCCTGTGTGTGTGTGTCCCTCCCTCCTGTGTGTGTGTGTGTGTCCCCTCCTCCCTGTGTCTGTGTGTGTGTCCCTCCCTCCCTGTGTGTGTGTGCTGTGTGTGTGTGTCCCTCCCTCCCTGTGTGTGTGTGTGTGTGTCCCTCCCTCCCTGTGTGTGTGTGTCCCTCCCTCCCTGTGTGTCGTGTGTGTGTGTCCCTCCCTGTGTGTGTGTGTCCCTCCCTCCCTGTGTCTGTGTGTGTGTCCCTCCCTCCCTGTGTGTGTGTGTGTGTGTGTGTCCCTCCCTCCCTGTGTGTGTGTGTGTGTGTGTCCCTCCTCCCTGTGTGTGTGTGTGTGTGTGTGTGTCCCTCTGTGTGTGTGTGTGTGTGTCCCTCCCTGTGTGTGTGTGTGTGTCCCTCCCTGTGTGTGTGTCCCTCCCTGTGTGTGTGTGTGTGTCCCTCCCTCGCTGTGTGTGTGTGTGTGTGTGTGTCCCTCCCTGTGTGTGTGTGTGTGTCCCTCCTGTGTGTGTGTCCCTCCCTCCCTGTGTGTGTGTGTGTGTGTGTCCCTCCCTCCCTGTGTGTGTGTGTGTGTGTCCCTCCCTCGCTGTGTGTGTGTGTGTGTCCCTCCCTCCCTGTGTGTGTGTGTGTGTGTCCCTCCCTGTGTGTGTGTGTCCCTCCCTCCCTGTGTGTGTGTGTGTGTGTGTCCCTCCCTGTGTGTGTGTGTCCCCGTCCCTCCCTGTGTGTGTGTGTGTCCCTCCCTCCCTGTGTGTGTGTGTGTCCCTCCCTCCCTGTGTGTGTGTGTGTGTGTGTCCCTCCCTCCCTGTGTGTGTGTGTGTGTCCCTCCCTGTGTGTGTGTGTCCCCGTCCCCTCCCTGTATGTGTGTGTGTGTGTGTGTGTGTGTCCCTCCCTCCCTGTGTGTGTGTGTGTGTCCCTCCCTCCCTGTGTGTGTGTGTGTGTGTCCCTCCCTCCCTGTGTGTGTGTGTGTGTCCCTCCCTGTGTGTGTGTGTGTGTCCCTCCCTCCCTGTGTGTGTGTGTGTGTGTCCCTCCCTCCCTGTGTGTGTGTGTGTGTGTCTCCCTCCCTGTGTGTGTGTGTCCCCGTCCCTCCCTGTGTGTGTGTGTGTGTGTGTGTCCCTCCCTCCCTGTGTGTGTGTGTGTGTCCCTCCCTCCCTGTGTGTGTGTGTCCCTCCCTCCCTGTGTGTGTGTGTCCCTCCCTCCCTGTGTGTGTGTGTGTGTCCCTCCCTCCCTGTGTGTGTGTGTCTCCCTCCCTGTGTGTGTGTGTGTCCCCCTCCCTCCCTGTGTGTGTGTGTGTGTCCCTCCCTCCCTGTGTGTGTGTGTCTCCCTCCCTCCCTGTGTGTGTGTGTGTGTCCCTCCTCCCTGTGTGTGTGTGTGTGTCCCTCCCTCCCTGTGTGTGTGTGTGTCCCCCTCCCTCCCTGTGTGTGTGTGTGTGTGTGTCCCTCCCTCCCTGTGTGTGTGTGTCCCCCTCCCTCCCTGTGTGTGTGTGTCCCTCCCTCCCTGTGTGTGTGTGTGTGTGTCCCTCCCTCCCTGTGTGTGTGTGTGTCCCTCCCTCCCTGTGTGTGTGTGTCCCTCCCTCCCTGTGTGTGTGTGTGTGTCCCTCCCTGTGTGTGTGTCTCCCTCCCTCCCTGTGTGTGTGTGTCCCTCCCTCCCTGTGTGTGTGTGTGTGTCCCTCCCTCCCTGTGTGTGTGTGTGTCCCCCTCCCTCCCTGTGTGTGTGTGTGTGTGTGTCCCTCCCTCCCTGTGTGTGTGTGTGTCCCTCCCTCCCTGTGTGTGTGTGTCCCTCCCTCCCTGTGTGTGTGTGTGTCTCCCTCCCTCCCTGTGTGTGTGTGTGTGTGTGTGTCCCCTCCCTCCCTGTGTGTGTGTGTGTGTGTCTCCCTCCCTGTGTGTGTGTGTCTCCCTCCCTGTGTGTGTGTGTGTGTCTCCCTCCCTCCCTCGCTGTGTGTGTGTGTGTGTGTGTGTGTGTCCCTCCCTCCCTCCCTGTGTGTGTGTGTGTGTGTCTCCCTCCCTGTGTGTGTGTGTCCCTCCCTCCCTGTGTGTGTGTGTGTGTGTGTGTGTGTGTCCCTCCCTCCCTGTGTGTGTGTGTGTGTCCCTCCCTCCCTGTGTGTGTGTGTGTGTCTCCCTCCCTGTGTGTGTGTGTCCCTCCCTCCCTGTGTGTGTGTGTGTGTGTCCCCCTCCCTCCCTGTGTGTGTGTGTCCCTCCCTCCTGTGTGTGTCTCCCTCCCTCCCTGTGTGTGTGTGTGTGTCACTCCCTCCCTGTGTGTGTGTGTCCCTCCCTCCCTGTGTGTGTGTGTGTCTCCCTCCCTCCCTGTGTGTGTGTGTGTGTGTGTGTCCCTCCTCCCTGTGTGTGTGTGTCTCCCTCCCTGTGTGTGTGTGTGTGTCTCCCTCCCTCCCTCGCTGTGTGTGTGTGTGTGTGTGTGTGTGTGTGTCCCTCCCTCCCTCCCTGTGTGTGTGTGTGTGTGTGTGTGTGTGTGTCCCTCCCTCCCTCCCTGTGTGTGTGTGTGTCTCCCTCCCTCCCTGTGTGTGTGTGTCCCTCCCTCCCTGTGTGTGTGTGTGTGTGTGTGTGTGTGTCCCTCCTCCCTGTGTGTGTGTGTGTGTCCCTCCCTCCCTGTGTGTGTGTGTGTGTGTCCCTCCCTCCCTGTGTGTGTGTGTGTGTCCCTCCCTCCCTGTGTGTGTGTGTGTGTCCCTCCCTGTGTGTGTGTGTGTGTCCCTCCCTCCCTGTGTGTGTGTGTCCCTCCCTCCCTGTGTGTGTGTGTCCCTCCCTGTGTGTGTGTGTGTGTCCCTCCTCCCTGTGTGTGTGTGTGTGTCCCTCCCTCCCTGTGTGTGTGTGTCCCCGTCCCTCCCTGTGTGTGTGTGTCCCTCCCTCCCTGTGTGTGTGTGTGTGTGTCCCTCCCTGTGTGTGTGTGTCCCTCCCTCCCTGTGTGTGTGTGTCCCTCCCTCCCTGTGTGTGTCCCTCCCTGTGTGTGTGTGTGTGTCCCTCCCTCCCTGTGTGTGTCCCTCCCTGTGTGTGTGTGTGTGTCCCTCCCTCCCTGTGTGTGTCCCCTCCCTGTGTGTGTGTGTGTGTCCCTCCCTCCCTGTGTGTGTCCCTCCCTGTGTGTGTGTGTGTGTGTGTCCCTCCCTCCCTGTGTGTGTGTGTGTGTGTCCCTCCCTCCCTGTGTGTGTGTGTCGTGTGTGTGTCCCTCCCTCCCTGTGTGTGTGTGTGTGTGTTGGTCCCTCCCTCCCTCCCTCCCTGTGTGTGTGTGTCCCTCCCTCCCTGTGTGTGTGTGTGTGTCCCTCCCTCCCTGTTTGTGTGTGTGTGTCCCTCCCTCCCTGTGTGTGTGTGTGTGTGTGTGTGTCCCTCCCTCCCTGTGTGTGTGTGTGTGTGTCCTCCCTCCCTGTGTGTGTGTGTGTGTGTGTGTGTCCCCCTCCCTCCCTGTGTGTGTGTGTGTCCCTCCCTGTGTGTGTGTGTGTTTGTGTGTCGTGTGTGTGTGTGTGTGTGTGTCCCTCCCTCCCTGTGTGTGTGTGTCCCTCCCTCCCTGTGTGTGTGTGTGTGTGTGTGTCCCTCCCTGTGTGTGTGTGTCCCTCCCTCCCTGTTTGTGTGTGTGTGTCCCTCCCTCCCTGTGTGTGTGTGTGTGTGTGTCCCTCCCTGTGTGTGTGTGTCCCTCCCTCCCTGTTTGTGTGTGTGTGTCCCCTCCCTCCCTGTGTGTGTGTGTGTGTGTGTGTGTGTGTGTGTCCCTCCCTCCCTGTGTGTGTGTGTCCCTCCCTCCCTGTGTGTGTGTGTCCCTCCCTCGCTGTGTGTGTGTGTCCCTCCTCCCTGTTTGTGTGTGTGTGTGTGTGTCCCTCCCTCCCTGTGTGTGTGTGTGTGTGTGTGTCCCTCCCTCCCTCCCTGTGTGTGTGTGTGTCTCCCTCCCTCCCTGTGTGTGTGTGTCCCTCCCTCCCTGTGTGTGTGTGTGTGTGTGTGTGTGTGTCCCTCCCTCCCTGTGTGTGTGTGTGTGTCCCTCCCTCCCTGTGTGTGTGTGTGTGTGTCCCTCCCTCCCTGTGTGTGTGTGTGTGTCCCTCCCTCCCTGTGTGTGTGTGTGTGTCCCTCCTGTGTGTGTGTGTGTGTCCCTCCCTCCCTGTGTGTGTGTGTCCCTCCCTCCCTGTGTGTGTGTGTCCCTCCCTCCCTGTGTGTGTGTGTCCCTCCCTGTGTGTGTGTGTGTGTCCCTCCCTCCCTGTGTGTGTGTGTGTGTCCCTCCCTCCCTGTGTGTGTGTGTCCCCGTCCCTCCCTGTGTGTGTGTGTCCCTCCCTCCCTGTGTGTGTGTGTGTGTCCCTCCCTCCCTGTGTGTGTGTGTCCCTCCCTCCCTGTGTGTGTCCCTCCCTGTGTGTGTGTGTGTGTCCCTCCCTCCCTGTGTGTGTCCCTCCCTGTGTGTGTGTGTGTGTCCCTCCCTCCCTGTGTGTGTGTGTGTGTCCCCTCCCTCCCTGTGTGTGTGTGTGTGTGTGTGTCCCTCCCTCCCTGTGTGTGTGTGTGTGTGTGTCCCTCCCTCCCTGTGTGTGTGTGTGTGTGTGTGTCCCTCCCTCCCTCCCTCCCTGTGTGTGTGTGTCCCTCCCTCCTGTGTGTGTGTGTGTGTCCCTCCCTCCCTGTTTGTGTGTGTGTGTCCCTCCCTCCCTGTGTGTGTGTGTGTGTGTGTGTGTCCCTCCCTCCCTGTGTGTGTGTGTGTGTGTCCCTCCCTCCCTGTGTGTGTGTGTGTGTGTGTGTGTGTCCCCCTCCCTCCCTGTGTGTGTGTGTGTCCCTCCCTGTGTGTGTGTGTGTTTGTGTGTGTGTGTGTGTGTGTGTGTGTGTGTGTCCCTCCCTCCCTGTGTGTGTGTGTCCCTCCCTCCCTGTGTGTGTGTGTGTGTGTGTGTCCCCTCCCTGTGTGTGTGTGTCCCTCCCTCCCTGTTTGTGTGTGTGTGTCCCTCCCTCCCTGTGTGTGTGTGTGTGTGTGTCCCTCCCTGTGTGTGTGTGTCCCTCCCTCCCTGTTTGTGTGTGTGTGTCCCTCCCTCCCTGTGTGTGTGTGTGTGTGTGTGTGTGTGTGTGTCCCTCCCTCCCTGTGTGTGTGTGTCCCTCCCTCCCTGTGTGTGTGTGTCCCTCCCTCCCTGTGTGTGTGTGTCCCTCCCTCCCTGTGTGTGTGTGTCCCTCCCTCGCTGTGTGTGTGTGTCCCTCCCTCCCTGTTTGTGTGTGTGTGTGTGTGTCCCTCCCTCCCTGTGTGTGTGTGTGTGTGTGTCCCTCCCTCCCTGTGTGTGTGTGTGTGTCCCTCCCTCCCTGTGTGTGTGTGTCCCTCCCTCCCTGTTTGTGTGTGTGTCCCTCCCTCCCTG
>NW_028270188.1:58951894-58964394 GCF_037043375.1 Chiloscyllium plagiosum
CCTGTGTGTGTGTGTGTCCCTCCCTCCCTGTGTGTGTGTGTCCCTCCCTCCCTGTGTGTGTGTGTGTGTGTCCCTCCCTCCCTGTGTGTGTGTGTGTCCCTCCCTCGCTGTGTGTGTGTGTGTGTCCCTCCCTCCCTGTGTGTGTGTGTCCCTCCCTCCCTGTGTGTGTGTGTGTGTGTCCCTCCCTCCCTGTGTGTGTGTGTGTGTGTCCCTCCCTCCCTGTGTGTGTGTGTGTCCCTCCCTGTGTGTGTGTGTGTGTGTCCCTCCCTGTGTGTGTGTGTATGTGTGTGTGTGTGTCCCTCCCTGTGTGTGTGTGTCCCTCCCTCCCTGTGTGTGTGTGTGTGTGTGTGTCCCTCCCTCCCGGTGTGTGTGTGTGTGTGTGTCCCTCCCTCCCTGTGTGTGTGTGTGTGTCCCTCCCTCCCTGTGTCTGTGTGTGTGTGTCCCTCCCTCCCTGTGTGTGTGTCCCTCCCTCCCTGTGTGTGTGTGTGTGTCCCCCTCCCTCCCTGTGTGTGTGTGTGTCCCTCCCTGTGTGTGTGTGTCCCTCCCTCCCTGTGTGTGTGTGTGTGTGTCCCTCCCTGTGTGTGTGTGTGTGTGTGTGTCCCTCCCTGTGTGTGTGTGTGTGTGTCCCTCCCTCCCTGTGTGTGTGTGTGTGTGTGTGTGTGTGTCCCTCCCTCCCTGTGTGTGTGTGTGTGTCCCTCCCTCCCTGTGTCTGTGTGTGTGTCCCCCTCCCTCCCTGTGTGTGTGTCCCTCCCTCCCTGTGTGTGTGTGTGTGTGTGTCCCTCACTCCCTGTGTGTGTGTGTGTCCCTCCCACCCTGTGTGTGTGTGTGTGTGTGTGTGTCCCTCCCTCCCTGTGTGTGTGTGTGTGTGTGTGTCCCTCCCTCCCTGTGTGTGTGTGTGTCCCTCCCTCCCTGTGTGTGTGTGTGTGTGTGTGTGTCCCTCCCTCCCTGTGTGTGTGTGTGTCCCTCCCTCCCTGTGTGTGTGTCCCTCCCTCCCTGTGTGTGTGTGTGTGTGTCCCTCCCTCCCTGTGTGTGTGTGTGTGTGTCCCTCCCTCCCTGTGTGTGTGTGTGTGTGTGTGTGTCCCTCCCTCCCTGTGTGTGTGTGTGTGTGTCCCTCCCTCCCTGTGTGTGTGTGTGTGTGTCCCTCCCTCCCTGTGTGTGTGTGTGTGTCCCTCCCTGTGTGTGTGTCCCTCCCTCCCTGTGTGTGTGTGTCCCTCCCTGTGTGTGTGTGTCCCTCCCTCCCTGTGTGTGTGTGTGTGTGTGTGTCCCTCCCTCCCTGTGTGTGTGTGTGTGTCCCTCCCTGTGTGTGTGTGTGTGTGTCCCTCCCTCCCTGTGTGTGTGTGTGTGTGTGTGTGTGTGTGTGTCCCTCCCTGTGTGTGTGTCCCTCCCTCCCTGTGTGTGTGTGTCCCTCCCTGTGTGTGTGTGTCCCTCCCTCCCTGTGTGTGTGTGTGTGTGTGTGTCCCTCCCTCCCTGTGTGTGTGTGTCCCTCCCTCCCTGTGTGTGTGTGTGTGTCCCTCCCTGTGTGTGTGTGTCCCTCCCTCCCTGTGTGTGTGTGTGTCCCTCCCTCCCTGTGTGTGTGTGTCCCTCCCTGTGTGTGTGTGTGTCCCTCCCTCCCTGTGTGTGTGTGTCCCTCCCTCCCTGTGTGTGTGTGTGTGTGTCCCTCCCTCCCTGTGTGTGTGTGTGTCCCTCCCTCGCTGTGTGTGTGTGTGTGTCCCTCCCTCCCTGTGTGTGTGTGTGTGTGTCCCTCCCTCCCTGTGTGTGTGTGTGTGTCCCTCCCTCCCTGTGTGTGTGTGTGTGTGTCCCTCCCTCCCTGTGTGTGTGTGTGTCCCTCCCTGTGTGTGTGTGTGTGTGTCCCTCCCTGTGTGTGTGTGTCCCTCCCTCCCTGTGTGTGTGTGTCCCTCCCTCCCGGTGTGTGTGTGTGTGTGTGTCCCTCCCTCCCTGTGTGTGTGTGTGTGTCCCTCCCTCCCTGTGTGTGTGTGTGTGTCCCTCCCTCCCTGTGTGTGTGTGTGTGTCCCCCTCCCTCCCTGTGTGTGTGTGTGTCCCTCCCTGTGTGTGTGTGTCCCTCCCTCCCTGTGTGTGTGTGTGTGTGTGTGTGTCCCTCCCTGTGTGTGTGTGTGTGTGTGTCCCTCCCTGTGTGTGTGTGTGTGTGTCCCTCCCTCCCTGTGTGTGTGTGTGTGTGTGTGTGTGTCCCTCCCTCCCTGTGTGTGTGTGTGTGTCCCTCCCTCCCTGTGTCTGTGTGTGTGTCCCCCTCCCTCCCTGTGTGTGTGTCCCTCCCTCCCTGTGTGTGTGTGTGTGTGTGTGTCCCTCACTCCCTGTGTGTGTGTGTGTGTCCCTCCCACCCTGTGTGTGTGTGTGTGTGTGTGTGTGTCCCTCCCTCCCTGTGTGTGTGTGTGTCCCTCCCTCCCTGTGTGTGTGTCCCTCCCTCCCTGTGTGTGTGTGTGTGTGTGTGTCCCTCCCTCCCTGTGTGTGTGTGTGTGTGTGTGTGTCCCTCCCTCCCTGTGTGTGTGTGTGTCCCTCCCTCCCTGTGTGTGTGTCCCTCCCTCCCTGTGTGTGTGTGTGTGTGTGTGTGTGTCCCTCCCTCCCTGTGTGTGTGTGTGTGTGTCCCTCCCTCCCTGTGTGTGTGTGTGTGTGTCCCTCCCTCCCTGTGTGTGTGTGTGTGTGTCCCTCCCTCCCTGTGTGTGTGTGTGTGTGTGTGTGTGTCCCTCCCTCCCTGTGTGTGTGTGTGTCCCTCCCTCCCTGTGTGTGTGTCTCTCCCTCCCTGTGTGTGTGTGTGTGTCCCTCCCTCCCTGTGTCTGTGTGTGTGTGTGTCCCTCCCTCCCTGTGTGTGTGTCCCTCCCTCCCTGTGTGTGTGTGTGTGTGTGTGTGTGTGTGTCCCTCCCTCCCTGTGTGTGTGTGTCCCTCCCTCCCTGTGTGTGTGTCTCTCCCTCCCTGTGTGTGTGTGTGTGTGTCCCTCCCTCCCTGTGTGTGTGTGTGTGTGTGTCCCTCCCTCCCTGTGTGTGTGTGTGTGTGTGTCCCTCCCTCCCTGTGTGTGTGTGTGTGTCCCTCCCTGTGTGTGTGTGTGTGTGTGTGTCCCTCCCTCCCTGTGTGTGTGTGTGTGTGTGTCCCTCCCTCCCTGTGTGTGTGTGTGTGTCCCTCCCTGTGTGTGTGTGTCCCTCCCTCCCTGTGTGTGTGTGTGTGTGTGTGTGTGTGTCCCTCCCTGTGTGTGTGTGTGTGTGTCCCTCCCTCCCTGTGTGTGTGTGTGTGTGTGTGTCCCTCCCTGTGTGTGTGTGTGTGTGTGTGTCCCTCCCTGTGTGTGTGTGTCCCTCCCTCCCTGTGTGTGTGTGTCCCTCCCTCCCTGTGTGTGTGTGTGTCCCTCCCTGTGTGTGTGTGTGTGTGTCCCTCCCTCCCTGTGTGTGTGTGTGTGTGTGTGTGTGTGTCCCTCCCTGTGTGTGTGTCCCTCCCTCCCTGTGTGTGTGTGTCCCTCCCTGTGTGTGTGTCCCTCCCTCCCTGTGTGTGTGTGTGTGTGTGTGTGTCCCTCCCTCCCTGTGTGTGTGTGTGTGTCCCTCCCTGTGTGTGTGTGTCCCTCCCTCCCTGTGTGTGTGTGTGTCCCTCCCTGTGTGTGTGTGTCCCTCCCTCCCTGTGTGTGTGTGTGTGTGTGTGTGTGTGTCCCTCCCTCCCTGTGTGTGTGTGTGTGTCCCTCCCTCCCTGTGTGTGTGTGTCCCTCCCTCCCTGTGTGTGTGTGTCCCTCCCTCCCTGTGTGTGTGTGTGTGTCCCTCCCTGTGTGTGTGTGTGTCCCTCCCTCCCTGTGTGTGTGTGTGTGTGTGTCCCTCCCTGTGTGTGTGTGTGTGTGTCCCTCCCTCCCTGTGTGTGTGTGTGTGTGTGTCCCTCCCTGTGTGTGTGTGTGTGTGTCCCTCTCTGTGTGTGTGTGTCTGTGTGTGTCCCTCCCTCCCTGTGTGTGTGTGTCCCTCCCTCCCTGTGTGTGTGTGTGTGTCCCTCCCTCCCTGTGTGTGTGTGTGTGTGTGTGTCCCTCCCTCCCTGTGTGTGTGTGTCCCTCCCTGTGTGTGTGTGTGTCCCTCCCTCCCTGTGTGTGTGTGTGTGTGTGTGTGTGTCCCTCCCTCCCTGTGTGTGTGTGTGTCCCTCCCTCCCTGTGTGTGTGTGTGTGTCCCTCCCTGTGTGTGTGTGTGTGTGTCCCTCCCTGTGTGTGTGTGTGTGTGTGTGTCCCTCCCTCCCTGTGTGTGTGTGTGTGTGTGTCCCTCCCTCCCTGTATGTGTGTCCCTCCCTCCCTGTGTGTGTGTGTGTGTGTGTGTCCCTCCCTCCCTGTGTGTGTGTGTGTGTGTGTGTGTGTGTGTCCCTCCCTCCCTGTGTGTGTGTGTGTGTGTGTCCCTCCCTGTGTGTGTGTGTGTGTGTGTGTGTCCCTCCCTCCCTGTGTGTGTGTGTCCCTCCCTCCCTGTGTGTGTGTGTCCCTCCCTCCCTGTGTGTGTGTGTGTCCATCCCTCCCTGTGTGTGTGTGTGTGTGTGTGTGTCCCTCCCTCCCTGTGTGTGTGTGTGTGTCCCTCCCTCCCTGTGTGTGTGTGTGTGTCCCTCCCTCCCTGTGTGTGTGTGTGTGTGTGTGTGTCCCTCCCTCCCTGTGTGTGTGTGTGTCCCTCCCTCCCTGTGTGTGTGTGTGTGTGTGTCCCTCCCTCCGTGTGTGTGTGTGTGTGTGTGTGTGTGTGTGTCCCTCCCTCCGTGTGTGTGTGTGTGTGTGTGTGTCCCTCCCTCCCTGTGTGTGTGTGTGTGTGTGTCCCTCCCTCCCTGTGTGTGTGTGTGTGTGTGTCCCTCCCTCCCTGTGTGTGTGTGTGTGTGTGTGTGTCCCTCCCTCCCTGTGTGTGTGTGTGTGTCCCTCTCTCCCTGTGTGTGTGTGTCCCTCCCTGTGTGTGTGTCCCTCCCTCCCTGTGTGTGTGTGTGTCCCTCCCTCCCTGTGTGTGTGTGTGTGTGTGTGTGTGTGCCCCTCCCTCCCTGTGTGTGTGTGTGTGTGTCCCTCCCTCCCTGTGTGTGTGTGTGTGTGTGTCCCTCCCTCCCTGTGTGTGTGTGTGTCCCTCCCTCCCTGTGTGTTTGTGTGTGTCCCTCCCTGTGTGTGTGTGTGTGTGTGTGTGTGTCCCTCCCTGTGTGTGTGTGTGTGTGTGTGTCCCTCCCTCCCTGTGTGTGTGTGTGTGTGTGTCCCTCCCTCCCTGTGTGTGTGTGTGTGTGTGTGTGTCCCTCCCTCCCTGTGTGTGTGTGTGTCCCTCCCTCCCTCCCTGTGTGTGTGTGTGTCCCTCCCTCCCTGTGTGTGTGTGTGTGTGTGTCCCTCCCTCCCTGTGTGTGTGTGTGTGTGTGTGTCCCTCTCTCCCTGTGTGTGTGTGTGTGTCCCTCCCTGTGTGTGTGTGTATGTGTGTGTGTGTGTCCCTCCCTGTGTGTGTGTGTCCCTCCCTCCCTGTGTGTGTGTGTGTGTGTGTGTCCCTCCCTCCCGGTGTGTGTGTGTGTGTGTGTGTCCCTCCCTCCCTGTGTGTGTGTGTCCCTCCCTCCCTGTGTGTGTGTGTGTGTCCCTCCCTCCCTGTGTCTGTGTGTGTGTCCCTCCCTGTGTGTGTGTGTGTGTGTGTCCCTCCCTCCCTGTGTGTGTGTGTGTGTGTGTGTGTGTGTGTCCCTCCCTGTGTGTGTGTGTCCCTCCCTCCCTGTGTGTGTGTGTGTGTGTGTGTGTGTCCCTCAATCCCTGTGTGTGTGTGTGTCCCTCCCTGTGTGTGTGTGTCCCTCCCTCCCTGTGTGTGTGTGTGTGTGTCCCTCCCTCCCTGTGTGTGTGTGTCCCTCCCTGTGTGTGTGTGTGTGTCCCTCCCTCCCTGTGTGTGTGTGTGTGTGTGTGTGTGTCCCTCCCTCCCTGTGTGTGTGTGTGTGTGTCCCTCCCTCCCTGTGTGTGTGTGTCCCTCCCTCCCTGTGTGTGTGTGTGTGTGTGTGTGTCCCTCCCTCCCTGTGTGTGTGTGTGTGTGTGTGGGTGTGTCCCTCCCTCCCTGTGTGTGTGTGTCCCTCCCTCCCTGTGTGTGTGTGTGTGTGTGTGTGCCCCTCCCTCCCTGTGTGTGTGTGTGTGTGTGTGTCCCTCCCTCCCTGTGTGTGTGTGTGTGTGTGTCCCTCCCTCCCTGTGTCTGTGTGTGTGTGTGTGTGTGTGTCCCTCCCTCCCTGTGTGTGTGTGTGTGTCCCTCCCTCCCTGTGTGTGTGTGTCCCTCCCTCCCTGTGTGTGTGTGTCCCTCCCTCCCTGTGTGTGTGTGTGTGTGTCCCTCCCTCCCTGTGTGTGTGTGTGTGTGTGTGTGTCCCTCCCTCCCTGTGTGTGTGTGTGTCCCTCCCTCCCTGTGTGTGTGTGTGTGTGTGTGTGTCCCTCCCTCCCTGTGTGTGTGTGTGTGTGTCCCTCCCTCCCTGTGTGTGTGTGTGTCCCTCCCTCCCTGTGTGTGTGTGTGTGTGTGTGTGTCCTTCCCTCCCTGTGTGTGTGTGTGTGTGTGTCCCTCCCTCCCTGTGTGTGTGTGTCCCTCCCTCCCTGTGTGTGTGTGTGTGTGTGTGTGTGTCCCTCCCTCCCTGTGTGTGTGTGTCCCTCCCTCCCTGTGTGTGTGTGTCCCTCCCTCCCTGTGTGTGTGTGTGTCCCTCCCTCCCTGTGTCTGTGTGTGTGTGTCCCTCCCTCCCTGTGTGTGTGTGTGTGTGTGTCCCTCCCTCCCTGTGTGTGTGTGTCCCTCCCTCCCTGTGTGTGTGTGTGTGTGTGTGTGTGTGTGTCCCTCCCTCCCTGTGTGTGTGTGTCCCTCCCTCCCTGTGTGTGTGTGTGTGTCCCTCCCTCCCTGTGTCTGTGTGTGTGTGTCCCTCCCTCCCTGTGTGTGTCTGTGTGTGTGTCCCTCCCTCCCTGTGTGTGTGTGTGTGTCCCTCCCTCCCTGTGTGTGTGTGTGTCCCTCCCTCCCTGTGTGTGTGTGTCCCTCCCTGTGTGTGTGTGTGTCCCTCCCTCCCTGTGTGTGTGTGTCCCTCCCTCCCTGTGTGTGTGTGTGTGTGTCCCTCCCTCCCTGTGTGTGTGTGTGTCCCTCCCTCGCTGTGTGTGTGTGTGTGTCCCTCCCTCCCTGTGTGTGTGTGTGTGTCCCTCCCTCCCTGTGTGTGTGTGTGTGTGTCCCTCCCTCCCTGTGTGTGTGTGTGTGTCCCTCCCTCCCTGTGTGTGTGTGTGTGTGTCCCTCCCTCCCTGTGTGTGTGTGTGTCCCTCCCTGTGTGTGTGTGTGTGTGTCCCTCCCTGTGTGTGTGTGTATGTGTGTGTGTGTGTCCCTCCCTGTGTGTGTGTGTCCCTCCCTCCCTGTGTGTGTGTGTGTGTGTGTGTCCCTCCCTCCCGGTGTGTGTGTGTGTGTGTGTCCCTCCCTCCCTGTGTGTGTGTGTGTGTCCCTCCCTCCCTGTGTGTGTGTGTGTGTCCCTCCCTCCCTGTGTCTGTGTGTGTGTGTCCCTCCCTCCCTGTGTGTGTGTGTGTCCCTCCCTCCCTGTGTGTGTGTGTGTGTCCCCCTCCCTCCCTGTGTGTGTGTGTGTCCCTCCCTGTGTGTGTGTGTCCCTCCCTCCCTGTGTGTGTGTGTGTGTGTGTGTGTCCCTCCCTGTGTGTGTGTGTGTGTCCCTCCCTGTGTGTGTGTGTGTGTGTCCCTCCCTCCCTGTGTGTGTGTGTGTGTGTGTGTGTGTCCCTCCCTACCTGTGTGTGTGTGTGTGTCCCTCCCTCCCTGTGTCTGTGTGTGTGTCCCCCTCCCTCCCTGTGTGTGTGTCCCTCCCTCCCTGTGTGTGTGTGTGTGTGTGTCCCTCACTCCCTGTGTGTGTGTGTGTCCCTCCCACCCTGTGTGTGTGTGTGTGTGTGTGTGTGTCCCTCCCTCCCTGTGTGTGTGTGTGTCCCTCCCTCCCTGTGTGTGTGTCCCTCCCTCCCTGTGTGTGTGTGTGTGTGTGTGTCCCTCCCTCCCTGTGTGTGTGTGTGTCCCTCCCTCCCTGTGTGTGTGTGTGTGTGTGTGTGTCCCTCCCTCCCTGTGTGTGTGTGTGTGTGTCCCTCCCTCCCTGTGTGTGTGTGTGTGTGTGTGTCCCTCCCTCCCTGTGTGTGTGTGTGTCCCTCCCTCCCTGTGTGTGTGTCTCTCCCTCCCTGTGTGTGTGTGTGTGTCCCTCCCTCCCTGTGTCTGTGTGTGTGTGTGTCCCTCCCTCCCTGTGTGTGTGTGTGTGTGTGTGTGTGTGTGTCCCTCCCTCCCTGTGTGTGTGTGTGTCCCTCCCTCCCTGTGTGTGTGTCTCTCCCTCCCTGTGTGTGTGTGTGTGTCCCTCACTCCCTGTGTGTGTGTGTGTCCCTCCCACCCTGTGTGTGTGTGTGTGTGTGTGTGTGTCCCTCCCTCCCTGTGTGTGTGTGTGTCCCTCCCTCCCTGTGTGTGTGTCCCTCCCTCCCTGTGTGTGTGTGTGTGTGTGTGTCCCTCCCTCCCTGTGTGTGTGTGTGTCCCTCCCTCCCTGTGTGTGTGTGTGTGTGTGTGTCCCTCCCTCCCTGTGTGTGTGTGTGTCCCTCCCTCCCTGTGTGTGTGTCCCTCCCTCCCTGTGTGTGTGTGTGTGTGTGTGTCCCTCCCTCCCTGTGTGTGTGTGTGTGTGTCCCTCCCTCCCTGTGTGTGTGTGTGTGTGTGTGTGTGTCCCTCCCTCCCTGTGTGTGTGTGTGTCCCTCCCTCCCTGTGTGTGTGTCTCTCCCTCCCTGTGTGTGTGTGTGTGTCCCTCCCTCCCTGTGTCTGTGTGTGTGTGTGTCCCTCCCTCCCTGTGTGTGTGTGTGTGTGTGTGTGTGTGTCCCTCCCTCCCTGTGTGTGTGTGTGTCCCTCCCTCCCTGTGTGTGTGTCCCTCCCTCCCTGTGTGTGTGTGTGTGTGTGTGTGTGTGTCCCTCCCTCCCTGTGTGTGTGTGTGTCCCTCCCTCCCTGTGTGTGTGTCTCTCCCTCCCTGTGTGTGTGTGTGTGTCCCTCCCTCCCTGTGTGTGTGTGTGTGTGTGTCCCTCCCTCCCTGTGTCTGTGTGTGTGTCCCTCCCTCCCTGTGTGTGTGTGTGTGTCCCTCCCTGTGTGTGTGTGTGTGTGTGTGTCCCTCCCTCCCTGTGTGTGTGTGTGTGTGTGTGTCCCTCCCTCCCTGTGTGTGTGTGTGTGTCCCTCCCTGTGTGTGTGTGTCCCTCCCTCCCTGTGTGTGTGTGTGTGTGTGTGTGTGTGTCCCTCCCTGTGTGTGTGTGTGTGTGTCCCTCCCTCCCTGTGTGTGTGTGTGTGTGTGTGTGTGTGTGTCCCTCCCTGTGTGTGTGTGTGTGTGTGTGTCCCTCCCTGTGTGTGTGTGTCCCTCCCTCCCTGTGTGTGTGTGTCCCTCCCTCCCTGTGTGTGTGTGTGTCCCTCCCTGTGTGTGTGTGTGTGTGTGTCCCTCCCTCCCTGTGTGTGTGTGTGTGTGTGTGTGTGTCCCTCCCTGTGTGTGTGTCCCTCCCTCCCTGTGTGTGTGTGTCCCTCCCTGTGTGTGTGTGTCCCTCCCTCCCTGTGTGTGTGTGTGTGTGTGTGTCCCTCCCTCCCTGTGTGTGTGTGTGTGTCCCTCCCTGTGTGTGTGTGTCCCTCCCTCCCTGTGTGTGTGTGTGTCCCTCCCTGTGTGTGTGTGTCCCTCCCTCCCTGTGTGTGTGTGTGTGTCCCTCCCTGTGTGTGTGTGTCCCTCCCTCCCTGTGTGTGTGTGTGTGTCCCTCCCTGTGTGTGTGTGTCCCTCCCTCCCTGTGTGTGTGTGTCCCTCCCTCCCTGTGTGTGTGTGTCCCTCCCTCCCTGTGTGTGTGTGTGTGTCCCTCCCTGTGTGTGTGTGTGTCCCTCCCTCCCTGTGTGTGTGTGTGTGTGTGTCCCTCCCTGTGTGTGTGTGTGTGTGTCCCTCCCTCCCTGTGTGTGTGTGTGTGTGTGTCCCTCCCTGTGTGTGTGTGTGTGTGTGTCCCTCTCTGTGTGTGTGTGTCTGTGTGTGTCCCTCCCTCCCTGTGTGTGTGTGTCCCTCCCTCCCTGTGTGTGTGTGTGTCCCTCCCTCCCTCCCTGTGTGTGTGTGTGTGTCCCTCCCTCCCTGTGTGTGTGTGTCCCTCCCTGTGTGTGTGTGTGTCCCTCCCTCCCTGTGTGTGTGTGTGTGTGTGTGTGTCCCTCCCTCCCTGTGTGTGTGTGTGTCCCTCCCTCCCTGTGTGTGTGTGTGTGTCCCTCCCTGTGTGTGTGTGTGTGTGTCCCTCCCTGTGTGTGTGTGTGTGTGTGTGTCCCTCCCTCCCTGTGTGTGTGTGTGTGTGTGTGTCCCTCCCTCCCTGTATGTGTGTCCCTCCCTCCCTGTGTGTGTGTGTGTGTGTGTGTCCCTCCCTCCCTGTGTGTGTGTGTGTGTGTCCCTCCCTCCCTGTGTGTGTGTGTGTGTATGTGTCCCTCCCTCCCTGTGTGTGTGTGTGTGTGTCCCTCCCTGTGTGTGTGTGTGTGTGTGTGTGTGTCCCTCCCTCCCTGTGTGTGTGTGTCCCTCCCTCCCTGTGTGTGTGTGTGTCCCTCCCTCCCTGTGTGTGTGTGTGTGTGTGTGTGTGTCCCTCCCTCCCTGTGTGTGTGTGTGTGTCCCTCCCTCCCTGTGTGTGTGTGTGTGTGTGTCCCTCCCTCCGTGTGTGTGTGTGTGTGTGTGTGTGTCCCTCCCTCCCTGTGTGTGTGTGTGTCCCTCCCTCCCTGTGTGTGTGTGTGTGTGTGTCCCTCCCTCCGTGTGTGTGTGTGTGTGTGTGTCCCTCCCTCCCTGTGTGTGTGTGTGTGTGTGTGTGTCCCTCCCTCCCTGTGTGTGTGTGTGTGTGTGTCCCTCCCTCCCTGTGTGTGTGTGTGTGTCCCTCTCTCCCTGTGTGTGTGTGTCCCTCCCTGTGTGTGTGTCCCTCCCTCCCTGTGTGTGTGTGTGTGTGTGTGTGTGTGTGTGTGTGTGTGTGTGTCTCCCTCCCTGTGTGTGTGTGTCCCTCCCTGTGTGTGTGTCCCTCCCTCCCTGTGTGTGTGTGTGTGTGTGTGTGTGTGTGTGTGTCCCTCCCTCCCTGTGTGTGTGTGTGTCCCTCCCTCCCTGTGTGTGTGTGTGTGTGTGTGTGTCCCTCCCTCCCTGTGTGTGTGTGTGTGTGTCCCTCCCTCCCTGTGTGTGTGTGTGTGTGTGTCCCTCCCTCCCTGTGTGTGTGTGTGTGTGTGTCCCTCCCTCCCTGTGTGTGTGTGTGTCCCTCCCTCCCTGTGTGTGTGTGTGTGTCCCTCCCTGTGTGTGTGTGTGTGTGTGTGTGTCCCTCCCTCCCTGTGTGTGTGTGTGTGTGTGTGTCCCTCCCTCCCTGTGTGTGTGTGTGTGTGTCCCTCCCTCCCTGTGTGTGTGTGTGTGTGTGTGTCCCTCCCTCCCTGTGTGTGTGTGTGTCCCTCCCTCCCTCCCTGTGTGTGTGTGTGTCCCTCCCTCCCTGTGTGTGTGTGTGTGTATCCCTCCCTGTGTGTGTGTGTGTGTTTGTGTGTGTGTGTCCCTCCCTCCCTGTGTGTGTGTGTGTGTGTCTCTCCCTCCCTGTGTGTGTGTGTCCCTCCCTCCCTGTGTGTGTGTGTGTGTGTGTGTCCCTCCCTCCCTGTGTGTGTGTGTGTGTGTGTGTCCCTCTCTCCCTGTGTGTGTGTGTGTGTGTGTGTCCCTGCCTCGCTGTGTGTGTGTGTGTGTGTGTGTGTCCCTCCCTGTGTGTGTGTGTGTGTGTGTGTGTCCCTCCCTCCCTGTGTGTGTGTGTCCCTCCCTCCCTGTGTGTGTGTGTGTGTGTGTCCCTCCCTGTGTGTGTGTGTGTGTGTCCCTCCCTCCCTGTGTGTGTGTGTGTGTGTGTGTGTCCCTCCCTGTGTGTGTGTGTCCCTCCCTCCCTGTGTGTGTGTGTCCCTCCCTGTGTGTGTGTGTGTCCCTCCCTCCCTGTGTGTGTGTGTGTCCCTCCCTGTGTGTGTGTGTGTGTGTCCCTCCCTCCCTGTGTGTGTGTGTGTGTCCCTCCCTCCCTGTGTGTGTGTGTGTGTGTCCCTCCCTGTGTGTGTGTGTCCCTCCCTCCCTGTGTGTGTGTGTGTGTGTCCCTCCCTGTGTGTGTGTGTGTCCCTCCCTGTGTGTGTGTGTGTGTGTCCCTCCCTCCCTGTGTGTGTGTGTGTCCCTCCCTCCCTGTGTGTGTGTGTGTGTGTGTGTCCCTCCCTGTGTGTGTGTGTGTGTCCCTCCCTCCCTGTGTGTGTGTGTCCCTCCCTCCCTGTGTGTGTGTGTGTGTCCCTCCCTGTGTGTGTGTGTGTCCCTCCCTCCCTGTGTGTGTGTGTGTGTGTCCCTCCCTGTGTGTGTGTGTGTGTGTCCCTCCCTCCCTGTGTGTGTGTGTGTGTGTGTCCCTCCCTGTGTGTGTGTGTGTGTCCCTCCCTGTGTGTGTGTGTCTGTGTGTGTCCCTCCCTCCCTGTGTGTGTGTGTCCCTCCCTCCCTGTGTGTGTGTGTGTGTGTGTCCCTCCCTCCCTGTGTGTGTGTGTGTGTCCCTCCCTCCCTGTGTGTGTGTGTGTGTGTCCCTCCCTGTG
>NW_028270188.1:58969394-58989394 GCF_037043375.1 Chiloscyllium plagiosum
TGTGTGTGTGTCCCTCCCTCGCTGTGTGTGTGTGTGTGTGTGTCCCTCCCTCCCTCGCTGTGTGTGTGTGTGTGTGTGTGTCCCTCCCTCCCTCGCTGTGTGTGTGTGTGTGTGTGTGTGTCCCTCCCTGTGTGTGTGTGTGTGTCCCCCTCCCTCCCTGTGTGTGTGTGTGTGTGTGTCCCTCCCTCGCTGTGTGTGTGTGTGTCCCTCCCTGTGTGTGTGTGTGTGTGTGTCCCTCCCTCGCTGTGTGTGTGTGTGTGTCCCTCCCTCGCTGTGTGTGTGTGTGTGTGTGTGTGTGTGTCCCTCCCTCGCTGTGTGTGTGTGTGTGTGTCCCTCCCTGTGTGTGTGTGTGTGTCCCTCCCTGTGTGTGTGTGTCCCTCCCTGTGTGTGTGTGTGTGTCCCTCCCTCCCTGTGTGTGTGTGTGTGTGTGTCCCTCCCTCCCTGTGTGTGTGTGTGTGTGTGTGTCCCTCCCTCCCTGTGTGTGTGTGTGTGTGTGTGTGTGTGTGTGTGTCCCTCCCTCCCTGTGTGTGTGTGTGTGTGTGTCCCTCCCTCCCTGTGTGTGTGTCCCTCCCTCCCTGTGTGTGTGTGTCCCTCCCTCCCTGTGTGTGTGTGTCCCTCCCTCCCTGTGTGTGTGTGTGTGTGTCCCTCCCTCCCTGTGTGTGTGTGTGTGTGTGTGTCCCTCCCTCCCTGTGTGTGTGTGTGTGTGTGTGTCCCTGCCTCGCTGTGTGTGTGTGTGTGTGTCCCTCCCTCCCTGTGTGTGTGTGTGTGTGTGTGTGTGTCCCTCCCTCCCTGTGTGTGTGTGTGTGTGTGTGTGTGTGTGTGTGTCCCTCCCTCCCTGTGTGTGTGTGTGTGTCCCTCCCTCCCTGTGTGTGTGTGTCCCTGCCTCGCTGTGTGTGTGTGTGTGTGTCCCTCCCTCCCTGTGTGTGTGTGTGTGTGTGTGTGTGTGTGTCCCTCCCTGTGTGTGTGTGTGTGTGTGTGTCCCTCCCTGTGTGTGTGTGTGTGTGTGTGTCCCTCCCTGTGTGTGTGTGTGTGTGTGTCCCTCCCTCCCTGTGTGTGTGTGTGTGTGTGTGTCCCTCCCTCCCTGTGTGTGTGTGTGTGTGTGTGTCCCTCCCTGTGTGTGTGTGTGTGTGTCCCTCCCTGTGTGTGTGTGTGTGTGTGTGTGTCCCTCCCTGTGTGTGTGTGTGTGTGTGTGTCCCTCCCTGTGTGTGTGTGTGTGTGTCCCTCCCTGTGTGTGTGTGTGTGTGTGTGTCCCTCCCTCCCTGTGTGTGTGTATCCCTCCCTCCCTGTGTGTGTCCCTCCCTCCCTGTGTGTGTGTGTGTGTGTCCCTCCCTCCGTATGTGTGCGTATGTGTCCATCCCTCCCTCAATGTGTGTGTCTCTCTGTCTCTCTCCCTCCTTCACCCCCCCTTCACCCCCGTATCCGCCTCACTCCGTGTTTCTCTCCCCCCTCCTGTCTTTCTCTCCCCCCTCCTGTCTTTCTCTCTGTCTCCCTCACGGAAACAGACCCTTCGGCCCAACCCGTCCATGCTGACCCAGATATCTCAATCCAATCTAGTCCCACCGGCCCACATCCCTCCAAACCCTTCCTATTCATATACCCATCCAAATGCCTCTTCAATGCTGTCATTGTACCAGCCTCCACCACTTCTTCTGGCAGCTCATTCGATACACGTACCACCCTCTGTGTGAAAAAGTTGCCCCTTAGGTCTCTTTTATATCTTTCCCCTCTCACCCTAAATCTATGCCCTCTAGTTCTGGACTCCTCGACCCCAGGGAAAAGACTTTGCCTATTTACCCTATCCGTGTCCCACATGATTTTATAAACCTCTATAAGGTCACCCCTCAGCCTCCGACACTCCAGGGAAAACAGCCCCAGCCTGTTCAGCCTCTCCCTGTAACTCAAACCCTCCAACCCTGGCAACATCCTTGTAAATCTTTTCTGAATCCTTTCAAGTTTCACAACATCTTTCCGACAGGAAGGAGACCAGAATTGCATGCAATATTCCAACAGTGGCCTAACCAATGTCCTGTACAGCCACAACATGACCTCCCAACTCCTGTACTCAATACTCTGACCAATAAAGAAAAGCATACCAAACGCCGTCTACACCTATCTACCTATAGGTATTTACAGACCTCATTGAGTATGCCATGGGTAGTCAGGCTTTATAGGCCTCATTCTATTTGAGGCAGTTGTCATGGATAATTAGGCTTTATAAGTCTTCCTTTTTTTTTCTCTTTTTTTGTTTTTTTTGTTTTTTTTCTTTTCTTTTTCTTTTTTTTTATTTTTTTCTCTTTTTTTCTTTCTTTTTTTATTTTTTTTCCCCCAGCATCCATGGTGTGTGTGTGCAGGTGTGAGACACAGTGAGAGACAAAAAGTGCACGAATCTTTATTCATTTTCCATCACCAGGAAGATAGGAAATTATAAGTCTTCCTCTGTGTGGGCTGGTTACCGTGGGTAGTTAAGTTTAATTGACCTCAAGTACAGGGAAGCTTGTCATGGTTAGCTAGGCTTTTTAGGCCTCACTGTAGTATGGACATGGTTGCTATAGATATTTATAGGCCTCATTCAGTGTGCTATGGATAGTTAAACCTTCTAGGCCTCAGGTCTGAAGATGGTTGTTGTTGTTGTGGTGGTCCATGGCTAAAGTTGATAAGGTGACTGCTTGGGGCATTTTTAGCTCACACAAGAACGCTGAAAATGTTTGACAGTTATGTACAGCAAATGTTCACGGCTAGACTTGTAGTCTCCATATAGATATACTGGATAAGAAGTTAATCAGGTTTCTATAAACAGGCAATTGTAAACAGAAAAGCATTTTAATAAGGGGTGATTTTGTAAGGCCTAGTTTGGCCAAAGTCCCAAGTTCGTTATTTCGGAAAAGGTTGAAGGAAAAGTCTGATCCCTACGGTATTCGAAACTGTTTAGGTAATTGTAGACTCACAGAGTCATGGAAAAACAGACCCTCTGGTCCAACCCGTCCATGCCGACCAGATATCCTAACCCCAATCTTATCCCACCTGCCAGTACCCGGCCCATATCCCTCCAAACCCTTCCTATTCATATACCCATCCTGAGGCCTTTTAAATGTTGCAATTGTACCAGCCTCCACCACTTCCTCTGGCAGCTCATTCCATACACGTACCACCCTCTACGTGAACAAGTTGCCCCTTAGGTCTCTTTTATATCTTTCCCCTCTCACCCTAAACCTATGCCCCTCTAGTTCTGGACTCCCCCACCCCAGGGAAAAGACTTTGTCTATTTATCCTATCCATGCCCCTCATGATTTTATAAACCTCTATAAGGCCACCCCTCAGTCTCCAACGTTCCAGGGAAAATAGCCCCAGCCTGTTCAGCCTCTCCCTGTAGCTCAGATCCTCCAACCCTGGCAACATCCTTGTAAATCCTTTCTGAACCCTTTCAAGTTTCACAACATCTTTCCGATAGGAAGGAGACCAGAATTGCACGCAATATTCCAACAGTGGCCTAACCAATGTCCTGTACAGCAGCAACATGACCTCCCAACTCCTGTACTCAATACTCTGACCAATAAAGGATCTGGAAAGATTTTTAATGTCTTGTTCTGTGAAGACAGATTGAAAGTCATTGTTTAATTGCTCTGTCACTTCCTGCCTCTGCATTGTCAATTCTCCCGCATCAGAATGTAAAACGTGCATTTGTCTTCATTTATCTTTTTGTTTTTAATATAAACACCAAGCTCTTACTGACTGCTTTTATGTTCTTTGTGTGTTTGCTCTAATACTCTATTATTACCCTCAGAATCTATCTCTTGGTGGTTCTTCACTGAATTCTAAACTGCTCCCATCCTCTCAATGTTCCGAGCATCTTTAGATGACGAAACGATGATAGACCCAGTTCCATTCAAGAAGCCTGGAACTGATGTAGTCCGGTAATCTAGGAAGATAACAGTTTTCGCGACTGGAGGGGGTTACAGAGATAGGGAGGGGGGTGTAGGGGCTGGAGGGGGTTACAGAGATAGGGAGGGGGGTGTAGGGGATGGAGGGGGTTACAGAGATAGGGAGGGAGGTAGGGGTTGGAGGGGGGCACAGAGATAGGGAGGGAGGTAGGGGTTGGAGGGGGTACAGAGATAGGGAGGGGTGTAGGGGTTGGAGGTGGTACAGAGATAGGGAGGGAGTGTCGGGGCTGGAGGGGGTTACAGAGATAGGGAGAGGGTGTAGAGGCTGGAGGGTGTTACAGAGATAGGGAGGGGGTGTAGGGGCTGGAGGGGGTTACAGAGATAGGGAGGGGGTGTTGGGGCTGGAGGGTGTTACAGAGATAGGGAGGGGGTGTAGGGGCTGGAGGGGGTTACAGAGATAGGGAGGGGGTGTAGGGGCTGGAGGGTGTTACAGAGATAGGGAGGGGTGTAGGGGCTGGAGAGGGTTACAGAGATAGGGAGGGGGTGTTAGGGCTGGAGGGAGTTACAGTGATAGGGAGGGGGTGTAGGGGCTGGAGGGAGTTACAGAGATAGGGAGGGGTGTAGGGGCTGGAGGGTGTTACAGAGATAGGGAGGGGTGTAGGGGCTGGAGGGGGTTACACAGATGGGGGGGGTGTAGGGGCTGGAGGGGGTTACACAGATAGGGAGGGGGTGTAGGGGCTGGAGGGTGTTACAGAGATAGGGAGGGGGTGTAGGGGCTGGAGGGTGTTACAGAGATAGGGAGGGGTGTAGGGGCTGGAGGGGGTTACAGAGATAGGGAGGGTGTGTAGGGGCTGGAGGGGGTTACAGAGATAGGGAGGGGTGTAGGGGCAGGAGGGGGTTACAGAGATAGGGAGGGGTGTAGCGGCTGGAGGGGGTTACAGAGATAGGGAGGGGGTGTAGGGGCTGGAGGGGTTTGCAGAGATAGGGAGGGGATGTAGGGGCAGGAGGGGGTTACAGAGATAGGGAGGGGTGTAGCGGCTGGAGGGGGTTACAGAGATAGGGAGGGGGTGTAGGGGCTGGAGGGGTTTGCAGAGATAGGGCAGGGGTGTAGGGGCTGGAGGGGGTTACACAGATAGGGAGGGGCTGGAGGGGGTTACAGAGACAGGGAGGGGGTGTCGGGGCTGGAGGGGGTTACAGAGATAGGGAGGGGGTGTAAGGGCTGGAGGGTGTTACAGAGATAGGGAGGGGGTGTAGGGGCTGGAGGGGGTTACAGAGATAGGGAGGGGGTGTAGGGGCTGGAGGGGGTTACAGAGATAGGGAGGGGTGTAGGGGCCTAGAGGGGGTTACAGAGATAGGGAGGGGGTGTAGGGGCTGGAGGGGGTTACAGAGACAGGGAGGGGGTGTAGGGGCCTGGAGCGGGTTACAGAGACAGGGAGGGGGTGTAGGGGCTGGAGGGTGTTACAGAGATAGGGAGGGGGTGTTGGGGCCTGGAGGGGGTTACAGAGATAGGGAGGGGGTGTAGGGGCCTAGAGGGGGTTACAGAGATAGGGAGGGGGTGTAGGGGCTGGAGGGGGTTACAGAGATAGGGAGGGGGTGTAGGGGCTGGAGGGGGTTACAGAGATAGGGAGGGGGGTGTAGGGGATGGAGGGGGTTACAGAGATAGGGAGGGAGGTAGGGGTTGGAGGGGGGCACAGAGATAGGGAGGGAGGTAGGGGTTGGAGGTGGTACAGAGATAGGGAGGGAGTGTCGGGGCTGGAGGGGGTTACAGAGATAGGGAGAGGGTGTAGAGGCTGGAGGGTGTTACAGAGATAGGGAGGGGGTGTAGGGGCTGGAGGGGGTTACAGAGATAGGGAGGGGGTGTTGGGGCTGGAGGGTGTTACAGAGATAGGGAGGGGGTGTAGGGGCTGGAGGGGGTTACAGAGATAGGGAGGGGGTGTAGGGGCTGGAGGGTGTTACAGAGATAGGGAGGGGTGTAGGGGCTGGAGGGGGTTACAGAGATAGGGAGGGTGTGTAGGGGCTGGAGGGGGTTACAGAGATAGGGAGGGGTGTAGGGGCAGGAGGGGGTTACAGAGATAGGGAGGGGTGTAGCGGCTGGAGGGGGTTACAGAGATAGGGAGGGGGTGTAGGGGCTGGAGGGGTTTGCAGAGATAGGGCAGGGGTGTAGGGGCTGGAGGGGGTTACACAGATAGGGAGGGGCTGGAGGGGGTTACAGAGACAGGGAGGGGGTGTCGGGGCTGGAGGGGGTTACAGAGATAGGGAGGGGGTGTAAGGGCTGGAGGGTGTTACAGAGATAGGGAGGGGGTGTAGGGGCTGGAGGGGGTTACAGAGATAGGGAGGGGGTGTAGGGGCTGGAGGGGGTTACAGAGATAGGGAGGGGTGTAGGGGCCTAGAGGGGGTTACAGAGATAGGGAGGGAGTGTAGGGGCTGGAGGGGGTTACAGAGACAGGGAGGGGGTGTAGGGGCCTGGAGCGGGTTACAGAGACAGGGAGGGGGTGTAGGGGCTGGAGGGTGTTACAGAGATAGGGAGGGGGTGTTGGGGCCTGGAGGGGGTTACAGAGATAGGGAGGGGGTGTAGGGGCCTAGAGGGGGTTACAGAGATAGGGAGGGGGTGTAGGGGCTGGAGGGGGTTACAGAGATAGGGAGGGGGTGTAGGGGCTGGAGGGGGTTACAGAGATAGGGAGGGGGGTGTAGGGGATGGAGGGGGTTACAGAGATAGGGAGGGAGGTAGGGGTTGGAGGGGGGCACAGAGATAGGGAGGGAGGTAGGGGTTGGAGGTGGTACAGAGATAGGGAGGGAGTGTCGGGGCTGGAGGGGGTTACAGAGATAGGGAGAGGGTGTTGGGGCTGGAGGGTGTTACAGAGATAGGGAGGGGGTGTAGGGGCTGGAGGGGGTTACAGAGATAGGGAGGGGGTGTTGGGGCTGGAGGGTGTTACAGAGATAGGGAGGGGGTGTAGGGGCTGGAGGGGGTTACAGAGATAGGGAGGGGGTGTAGGGGCTGGAGGGTGTTACAGAGATAGGGAGGGGTGTAGGGGCTGGAGAGGGTTACAGAGATAGGGAGGGGGTGTTAGGGCTGGAGGGAGTTACAGTGATAGGGAGGGGGTGTAGGGGCTGGAGGGAGTTACAGAGATAGGGAGGGGTGTAGGGGCTGGAGGGTGTTACAGAGATAGGGAGGGGTGTAGGGGCTGGAGGGGGTTACACAGATGGGGGGGTGTAGGGGCTGGAGGGGGTTACACAGATAGGGAGGGGGTGTAGGGGCTGGAGGGTGTTACAGAGATAGGGAGGGGGTGTAGGGGCTGGAGGGTGTTACAGAGATAGGGAGGGGTGTAGGGGCTGGAGGGGGTTACAGAGATAGGGAGGGGGGTGTAGGGGCTGGAGGGGGTTACAGAGATAGGGAGGGGTGTAGGGGCAGGAGGGGGTTACAGAGATAGGGAGGGGTGTAGCGGCTGGAGGGGGTTACAGAGATAGGGAGGGGGTGTAGGGGCTGGAGGGGTTTGCAGAGATAGGGCAGGGGTGTAGGGGCTGGAGGGGGTTACACAGATAGGGAGGGGCTGGAGGGGGTTACAGAGACAGGGAGGGGGTGTCGGGGCTGGAGGGGGTTACAGAGATAGGGAGGGGGTGTAAGGGCTGGAGGGTGTTACAGAGATAGGGAGGGGGTGTAGGGGCTGGAGGGGGTTACAGAGATAGGGAGGGGGTGTAGGGGCTGGAGGGGGTTACAGAGATAGGGAGGGGTGTAGGGGCCTAGAGGGGGTTACAGAGATAGGGAGGGGGTGTAGGGGCTGGAGGGGGTTACAGAGACAGGGAGGGGGTGTAGGGGCCTGGAGCGGGTTACAGAGACAGGGAGGGGGTGTAGGGGCTGGAGGGTGTTACAGAGATAGGGAGGGGGTGTTGGGGCCTGGAGGGGGTTACAGAGATAGGGAGGGGGTGTAGGGGCCTAGAGGGGGTTACAGAGATAGGGAGGGGGTGTAGGGGCTGGAGGGGGTTACAGAGATAGGGAGGGGGTGTAGGGGCCTGGAGGGGGTTACAGAGATAGGGAGGGGGTATAGGGGCTAGAGGGGGTTACAGAGATAGGGAGGGGGGTGTAGGGGCTGGAGGGGGTTACAGAGATAGGGAGGGGGGTGTAGGGGCTGGAGGGGGTTACAGAGATAGGGAGGGGTGTAGGGGCTGGAGGGGGTTACAGAGATAGGGAGGTGGTGTAGGGGCCTGGAGGGGGTTACAGAGATAGGGAGGGGGTGTAGGGGCCTGGAGGGGGTTACAGAGATAGGGAGGGGGTGTAGGGGCTGGAGGGAGTTACAGAGATAGGGAGGGGGTGGAGGGGCTGGAGGGGGTTACAGAGACAGGGAGGGGGTGTAGGGGCTGGACAGATTTGAAAAGATAAGAATGTTTCAAGTTGAGACAGTAACCGAGAAGCAGGGAGTTGGAGAGTTGAGTTGCTGCCATGTTTGGGAGATCAGCAGCGAAGGATGTCACTCACGAGAGAACAATCTGGAAGGTTGTGAAATGCCGAGGTGAGGGTTTGAGCAGCAGCTTGAGCAGAGGCAGGGTTTGAGTCAGACGCGATGGAACACAGGGCTGCACACTGTCGGAAGGGTGTGTTTCCATTCGAGTGCGGAAGGCGTTTCCCAGAGATGGGATACTTTAACAATGTGGGAATCTGAGACTGTTCTCCTTGAAGCGATGAAAGCCAAGGGGACATCTGGTCGAGGCTGTCAAAACCATGAGAGACTGGACAGAGCAGACCAGGAGAAACTGTCCCCAGCCCCATTTCTGTGTCACGCACGGCTGCCCGGTTCACATCTTGTTTTGCAGCTACCAGCTCGTGATGATCAGCCAGTGCTCTTTGGCATGACTGAGTCCTCCCACTCCACGTATTCACAGTCCTCCAACCGTCTGCACCCTCTTACCCATGAGAGGCCATCGCTTCCTGAACTGCTCCTGTCCCACGGTGGCTGTGCCTCTGTCTCTGACCTTCCTGCACTCCTGCACAAGGATGTGCAGGTCAGGGTTGGATTGGCCGTGCTAAATTGCCCACAGTGTTGGGTGCATTAGTCAGAGGGAAATTTGTCTGGGCGGGTTACTCTTCGGAGGGTCGGTGTGGACTGGTTGGGCCGAAGGGCCTGTTTCCACACTGTCGGGAATCGAATCTGGCTTGCTGTTTGCCTCATGTAATACTGTCGTCTGTCAGCAGAGGGTGGTGTTGAACCACGGTGTCCCATTCACCCTGAGGTTGTGTTGGGTTATGGGACGAGGTGGGAAGGTGTTGACTCACTGAGGGAATGGTGGGGATTGCAAAACCACGTTCGCTCACCAGAGAGGAGTGTTGGGCTGCGGAACAGCATTCATTCACAATGGGACAGTGTTGCACTGTAGCTCCTTGAAGGTGGAGTCGCAGGTAGATAGGATAGTGAAGAAGGCGTTTGGTATGCTTTCCTTTATTGGTCAGAGTATTGAGTACAGGAGTTGGGAGGTCATGTTGCAGCGGTACAGGACATTGGTTAGGCCACTGTTGGAATGTTGCGTGCAATTCTGGTCTCCTTCCTGTCGGAAAGATGTTGTGAAACTTGAAAGGGTTCAGAAAAGATTTACAAGGATGTTGCCGGGGTTGGAGGATCTGAGCTACAGGGAGGGGCTGAACAGGCTCGGGCTGTTTTCTCTGGAGCGTCGGAGGTTGAGGGGTGACCTTATAGAGGTTTATAAAATTATGAGGGGCATGGATAGGATAAATAGACAAAGTCTTTAACCTGGGGTCAGGGAGTCCAGAACTAGAGGGGCATAGGTTTAGGGTGAGAGGAGAAAGATATAAAAGAGACCTAAGGGGTAACTTTTACACCCAGAGGGAGTTACGTGTATGGAAAGAGCTGCCAGAGGATGTGGTGGAGGCTGGTACTATTGAAACATTTAAGAGGCACCTGGATGGGTATATGAATAGGAAGGGTTTGGAGGGATATGGGCTGGGTGCTGGCAGGTGGGGACTAGATTGGGTTGGGATATCTGGGTCAGCATGGCCGGGTTGGGCCGAAGGGTCTGTTTCCGTGCGTACATCTCTATGACTTGACCCCAACCTCCTGTTTGTCTCTGGGTGCCAGCAACTGCAGGTTTTTTTTGCCTCTGATGTAGTCCTATGATCAGCCACTAGGGGGCCAGGGTTGGAGCATTGTCCCATGATCTACCACCAGAGGTCAGTGTTGGGCTATAGCGCTGCATTATGTCAAAGGGGATGAAGGGAGATGGAGGGGATGTGTGGCCAAGGTGGTATTTGGCTATGTGCAGGGTGAGGCATGTGTGTTTGAGGGTGTGCCAAGAGTGTTTGGGCAATAATTGTGTGTGGGCAAGGGTATTGTGAGGGGTGTGGGGGGGGAGGAGCAGCAATGAGAGTGAGGGGGTGTCTGTGAGCATGGAGGAGGGAAACGTCTGAGTGGGCGAGGGAGCTGTTCCTGGGTGTGTGTGAGGATGAGGAAGTAATCGAGGTCCACGTGGGTAAAGGAGGGTATTAGCAAGTGGGTGAGACAGGTTAGTGGTGAGAATGGTTTCAGAGTCTGTGTGTGTCGGTGTGTCCGAGTGTATGTGCGTGTGCCTGGGTGTGTGAGCGCGCATCTGTGTGGGTGTGTGTGCACACGCGTGTCTATGTGTGTGTCTGTGTGCACGTGTGTGTCTGTGTGTGTGCATCTCTGTGTCTGTGTGTGTGCCTGTGTCTGTCTGTGT
Source organism: Chiloscyllium plagiosum (assembly GCF_037043375.1). Lineage (NCBI taxonomy): Eukaryota > Metazoa > Chordata > Chondrichthyes > Orectolobiformes > Hemiscylliidae > Chiloscyllium > Chiloscyllium plagiosum. Next base: position 58,979,972 of record NW_028270188.1, read on the forward strand.
GTGAGTGTGAGTGTGTCTCTGTGTCTGTGTGTGTGTCTGTGTGTGTGCTTCTGTGTGTGTGTGCTTGTGTCTGAGTGAGTGTCTGTGTGTGTATGTGAGTCTGTGTGTGTGTCTGTGAGTGAGTGTCTCTGTGTGTGTGTGTCTGTGTGTGTGTGCTTGTGTCTGAGTGAGTGTCTGTGTGTGTGTATGTGAGTCAGTGTGTGTGTCTGTGTGTGTGTGCTTGTGTCTGAGTGAGTGTCTGTGTGTGTCTGTGAGTGTGTCTCTGTGTGTGTGTGTCTGTGTGTGTGTGCTTGTGTCTGAGTGAGTGTCTGTGTGTGTCTGTGAGTGTGTCTCTGTGTGTGTGTGTCTGTGTGTGTGTGCTTGTGTCTGAGTGAGTGTCTGTGTGTATGTGTGTGTGTGTGTCTGTGTGCATGTGTGTATGAGTGTGTGCCTGTCGGTGTGTGTCTGTCAGTGTGTGTGTCTGTGTATGTGAGAGTGAGTGTGTGAGAGTGAGTGTGTGAGAGTGAGTGTGTGAGAGTGAGTGTGTGCGGAGGCCTCTCTCAGGGCTCGAGGGTCTTGCCTTCATGTGTCCTCTTGTTTTCGGAGCATCTCCCCAGATCCAGCAGGTGTCACAAAACCTGGAGCTGGTGTTAGAGCACAGCCCGACTCCCTCTGCCTGGAGCTGGTGTTAGAGCACAGCCCGACTCCCTCTGCCTGGAGCTGGTGACAGAGCACAGCCCGGCTCCCTCTGCCTGGAGCTGGTGTTAGAACACAGCCCGACTCCCTCTGCCTGGAGCTGGTGTTAGAGCACAGCCCGGCTCCCTCTGCCTGGAGCTGGTGTTAGAGCACAGCCCGACTCCCTCTGCCTGGAGCTGGTGTTAGAGCACAGCCCGACTCCCTCTGCCTGGAGCTGGTGTTAGAGCACAGCCCGACTCCCTCTGCCTGGAGCTGGTGACAGAGCACAGCCCGGCTCCCTCTGCCTGGAGCTGGTGACAGAGCACAGCCCGACTCCCTCTGCCTGGAGCTGGTGTTAGAGCACAGCCCGACTCCCTCTGCCTGGAGCTGGTGACAGAGCACAGCCCGGCTCCCTCTGCCTGGAGCTGGTGACAGAGCACAGCCCGGCTCCCTCTGCCTGGAGCTGGTGTTAGAGCACAGCCCGACTCCCTCTGCCTGGAGCTGGTGACAGAGCACAGCCCGGCTCCCTCTGCCTGGAGCTGGTGACAGAACACAGCCCGGCTCCCTCTGCCTGGAGCTGGTGACAGAGCACAGCCCGACTCCCTCTGCCTGGAGCTGGTGACAGAGCACAGCCCGGCTCCCTCTGCCTGGAGCTGGTGACAGAGCACAGCCCGGCTCCCTCTGCCTGGAGCTGGTGACAGAGCACAGCCCGACTCCCTCTGCCTGGAGCTGGTGACAGAGCACAGCCCGGCTCCCTCTGCCTGGAGCTGGTGACAGAGCACAGCCCGGCTTCCTCTGCCTGGAGCTGGTGACAGAGCACAGCCCGGCTCCCTCTGCCTGGAGCTGGTGACAGAGCACAGCCCGGCTCCCTCTGCCTGGAGCTGGTGACATGAGCACAGCCCGACTCCCTCTGCCTGGAGCTGGTGACAGAGCACAGCCCGGCTCCCTCTGCCTGGAGCTGGTGACAGAGCACAGCCCGGCTCCCTCTGCCTGGAGCTGGTGACAGAGCACAGCCCGGCTCCCTCTGCCTGGAGCTGGTGTTAGAGCACAGCCCGACTCCCTCTGCCTGGAGCTGGTGACAGAGCACAGCCCGGCTCCCTCTGCCTGGAGCTGGTGTTAGAGCACAGCCCGGCTCCCTCTGCCTGGAGCTGGTGACAGAGCACAGCCCGGTTCCCTCTGCCTGGAGCTGGTGACAGAGCACAGCCCGGCTCCCTCTGCCTGGAGCTGGTGTTAGAACACAGCCCGACTCCCTCTGCCTGGAGCTGGTGTTAGAGCACAGCCCGACTCCCTCTGCCTGGAGCTGGTGACAGAGCACAGCCCGGCTCCCTCTGCCTGGAGCTGGTGTTAGAGCACAGCCCGACTCCCTCTGCCTGGAGCTGGTGACAGAGCACAGCCCGGCTCCCTCTGCCTGGAGCTGGTGACAGAGCACAGCCCGGCTCCCTCTGCCTGGAGCTGGTGTTAGAGCACAGCCCGGCTCCCTCTGCCTGGAGCTGGTGACAGAGCACAGCCCGGCTCCCTCTGCCTGGAGCTGGTGACAGAGCACAGCCCGGCTCCTTCTGCCTGGAGCTGGTGACAGAGCACAGCCCGGCTCCCTCTGCCTGGAGCTGGTGTTAGAGCACAGCCCGGCTCCCTCTGCCTGGAGCTGGTGACAGAGCACAGCCCGGCTCCCTCTGCCTGGAGCTGGTGACAGAGCACAGCCCGGCTCCCTCTGCCTGGAGCTGGTGACAGAGCACAGCCCGGCTCCCTCTGCCTGGAGCTGGTGTTAGAGCACAGCCCGACTCCCTCTGCCTGGAGCTGGTGACAGAGCACAGCCCGGCTCCCTCTGCCTGGAGCTGGTGTTAGAGCACAGCCCGACTCCCTCTGCCTGGAGCTGGTGACAGAGCACAGCCCGGCTCCCTCTGCCTGGAGCTGGTGACAGAGCACAGCCCGGCTCCCTCTGCCTGGAGCTGGTGTTAGAGCACAGCCCAGCTCCCTCTGCCTGGAGCTGGTGACAGAGCACAGCCCAGCTCCCTCTGCCTGGAGCTGGTGTTAGAGCACAGCCCGACTCCCTCTGCCTGGAGCTGGTGACAGAGCACAGCCCAGCTCCTTCTGCCTGGAGCTGGTGACAGAGCACAGCCCGGCTCCCTCTGCCTGGAGCTGGTGACAGAGCACAGCCCGGCTCCCTCTGCCTGGAGCTGGTGACAGAGCACAGCCCGGCTCCCTCTGCCTGGAGCTGGTGACAGAGCACAGCCCGGCTCCCTCTGCCTGGAGCTGGTGTTAGAACACAGCCCGACTCCCTCTGCCTGGAGCTGGTGTTAGAGCACAGCCCGGCTCCCTCTGCCTGGAGCTGGTGACAGAGCACAGCCCGACTCCCTCTGCCTGGAGCTGGTGACAGAGCACAGCCCGGCTCCCTCTGCCTGGAGCTGGTGTTAGAACACAGCCCGACTCCGTCTGCCTGGAGCTGGTGTTAGAGCACAGCCCGGCTCCCGCTGCCTGGAGCTGGTGTTAGAGCACAGCCCGACTCCCTCTGCCTGGAGCTGGTGTTAGAGCACAGCCCGACTCCCTCTGCCTGGAGCTGGTGTTAGAGCACAGCCCGGCTCCCTCTGCCTGGAGCTGGTGTTCGAGCACAGCCCGAATCCCTCTGCCTGGAGCTGGTGACAGAGCACAGCCCGGCTCCCTCTGCCTGGAGCTGGTGACAGAGCACAGCCCGGCTCCCTCTGCCTGGAGCTGGTGTTAGAGCACAGCCCAGCTCCCTCTGCCTGGAGCTGGTGTTAGAGCACAGCCCGACTCCCTCTGCCTGGAGCTGGTGACAGAGCACAGCCCGACTCTCTCTGCCTGGAGCTGGTGACAGAGCACAGCCCGGCTCCCTCTGCCTGGAGCTGGTGACAGAGCACAGCCCGACTCCCTCTGCCTGGAGCTGGTGACAGAGCACAGCCCGGCTCCCTCTGCCTGGAGCTGGTGACAGAGCACAGCCCGGCTCCCTCTGCCTGGAGCTGGTGTTAGAGCACAGCCCGGCTCCCACTGCCTGGAGCTGGTGTTAGAGCACAGCCCGACTCCCTCTGCCTGGAGCTGGTGACAGAGCACAGCCCGGCTCCCTCTGCCTGGAGCTGGTGACAGAGCACAGCCCGGCTCCCTCTGCCTGGAGCTGGTGACAGAGCACAGCCCGGCTCCCTCTGCCTGGAGCTGGTGACAGAGCACAGCCCGGCTCCCTCTGCCTGGAGCTGGTCATTATCCCATCGATTCTCACAGTCTCACTGGTTATAAACGGTTTTAATATCTCCTTCAGAAATATCTTCCAGCCCAGTGTGGAAAGGCCTCACAGCAGATTGTTTAAGGATGTTTTGAACTCACTCCCTCACTCCCCTCTCCCTCACTCCCCTCTCCCTCACTCCCCTCTCCCTCACTCCCTCACTCCCCTCTCCCACACTCCCCTCTCCCTCACGCTCCTCCCCACTCTCCCTCACTCTCCTCCCCACTCTCCCTCTCTCCCCTCTCCCACACTCCCCTCTCCCTCACTCCCCTCTCCCTCACTCCCCTCTCCCTCACTCCCCTCTCCCTCACTGCCCTCTCCCTCACTCCCCTCTCCCTCACTCCCCTCTCCCTCACTCCCCTCTCCCTCACTCTCCTCCCCACTCTCCCTCTCTCCCCTCTCCCTCACTCCCTTCTCCCTCACTCCCCTTCCTGCTCTCCCTCACTCCCCTCTCACTCACTCCCCTCCCCACTCTCCCTCACTCCCCTCCCCACTCTCCCTCACTCCCCCTCCCTCACTCTCCTCCCCACTCTCCCTCACTCCCCTCTCCCTCAGCTCTCCTCCCCACTCTCCCTCACTCCACTCCCCTCTCCCTCACTCCCCTCTCCCTCACTCCCCTCTCCCTCACTCCCCTCTCCCTCACTCCCCTCTCCCTCAGCTCTCCTCCCCCCTCTCCCTCGTTCCCCTCTCCCTCTCTCCCCTCTCCCTCACTCTCCTCCCACACTCTCCTTCACTCCCCTCTCCCTCACTCCCCTCTCCCTCACTCTCCTCCCAACGCTCCCTCACTCCCTCGTTCCCTTCTCCCTCTCTCCCCTCTCCCTCTCTCCCTCTCTCCCCTCTCCCTCACTCTCCTCCCACACTCTCCCTCACTTCCCTCTCCCTCACTCCCCTCTCCCTCACTCCCCTCTCCCTCACTCCCCTCTCCCTCACTCCCCTCTCCCTCACTGCCCTCTCCCTCACTCCCCTCTCCCTCACTCCCCTCTCCCTCACTCCCCTCTCCCTCACTCCCCTCTCTCTCACTCCCCTCTCCCTCACTCCCCTCTCCCTCATTCTCCTTCCAACGCTCCCTCACTCCCTCGTTCCCCTCTCCCTCTCTCCCCTCTCTCCCCTCTCCCTCACTCCCATCTCCCTCAGCTCTCCTTCCCACTCTCCCTCATTCCCTCTCTCCCCTCTCCCTCACTCTCCTCCCCACTCTCCCTCACTCTCCTCCACTCCCTCACTCCCCTCTCCCTCACTCTCCTCCCAACGCTCCCTCACTCCCTCATTCCCCTCTCCCTCATTCCACTCTCCCTCGTTCCCCTCTCCCTCGTTCCCCTCTCCCTCGTTCCCCTCTCCCTCGTTCCCCTCTCCCTCGTTCCCCTCTCCCTCGTTCCCCTCCCTCTCTCCCCTCTCCCTCTCTCCCCTCTCCCTCTCTCCCCTCTCCCCCACTCTCCCTCACTCCCTCACTCCCCTCTCCCTCACTCTCCTCCCCACTCTCCCTCACTCTCCTCCACTCCCTCACTCCCCTCTCCCTCACTCTCCTCCCACACTCTCTCTCACTCCCTCTCTCCCCTCTCCTTCACTCTCCTCCCCACTCTCCCTCACTACCTCACTCCCTCACTCTCCTGCCCCTCACTCTCCTCCCACACTCTCCCTCACTCCCCTCTCCCTCACTCCCCTCTCCCTCACTCCCCTCTCCCTCACTCCCCTCTCCCTCACTCCCCTCTCCCTCACTCCCCTCTCCCTCACTCTCCTTCACTCCCTCAGTCCACTCTCCCTTAGTTCTCACTCACTGTCATTGCCCTCATTTCCCAGTCTCCCTCACTCCCCTCTCACTCCCCATTTTGCTACGCTGCCAACTCTCCCTTGCATCCTACCTCACTCCCCTTCACTTCCATCTGCCTCTGCTGTCCACTCGGCCTGCCTCCCATCCATCCCTCATTTCCAAACTAACCTCACTCCTCCCCTCCTCTCCCTCCCTCACTCCCCTCCTCTCCCTCACTCCCCTCCTCTCCCTCACTCCCCTCCTCTCCCTCACTGCCCTCCTCTCCCTGACTCCCCTCCTCTCCCTCACTCCCCTCCTCTCCCTCACTCCCCTCCTCTCCATCACTCCCCTCCTCTTCATTTCCCTCCTTTTCCGTTCTCTCTCCACTTCTCACACCCCGTTACTGCCCTACACTTCTCCCCCTTCCCCCTCAATCCCACCCCCGCAGCCCCCCCAACCCACATTCCCTCCCTCCCTCCCTCCTCCTCCCTTCCCACCTACCCGCCTACCATCTCCCCTCCACAACCTCATCTGCTGCCCCCTGCTGTCTGGAGACCGGTTCAATGCTGTTACAGAGCCCCCTTTTGGTGTTGGTCAGTCATGCAGCTCTAATCCCAATGGGATTGTGGTGGGGAAAGTCGAGGGGGTCTTCAATCTGCCCCCTCCCTCCTGGCCCTCAGGGCTGCTCCAGTTCACTGTCGCTCAACCTGTAGTTTGCCACGTCCTGGTACATACTCTGCTGACCCCGCGTGATGTCCTCGTAGGTGGACAGCTCAGCCTGGTTCAGACCCTGAGGAGGAATGCAAGAGTGTGAGAGAGTTCTCCGAGAAATGCAGAGATACAGTGACTGAGCGAGAGAGACAGGGAGAGTGGGCTAGGGATGGGGAGAGAGAAATAGAGACAGCTAAAGAGAGAGACAGACAAAGAGAAACAGGAGGGAAGGGAGCACAGCAAGCGATATAGACAGAGATACACCACGGTGCCAGGGACCCAGGTTAGATTCCAGCCTGGGGCGACTGTCTGTGTGGAGTTTGCACATTCTCCCCGTGTCTGTGTGGGTTTCCTCCCACAGTCCAAAGGGTGGATTAGCCATGCTAAATTGTCCCATAGTGCCCAGGATGTGCAGGTTAGGGTGGATTGGCCGTGCTAAATTGTCCCATAGTGCCCAGGGATGTGTAGGTTAGGGTGGATTGGCCATGCTAAATTGTCCCATAGTGCCCAGGGATGTGCAGGTTAGGGTGGATTGGCGATGCTAAATTGTCCCATAGTGCCCAGGGATGTGTAGGTTAGGGTGGATTGGCCATGCTAAATTGTCCCATAGTGCCCAGGGATGTGCAGGTTAGGGTGGATTGGCCATGCTAAATTGTCCCATAGTGCCCAGGGATGTGCAGGTTAGGGTGGATTGGCCATGCTAAATTGTCCCATAGTGTCCAGGGGTGTGCAGGTTAGGGTGGATTGGCCATGGGAAATTGTGCCATAGTGTCCAGGGATGTGCAGGTTAGGGTGGATTGGCCGTGCTAAATTGTCCCATAGTGCCCAGGGACAGCAGGTTAGGGTGGATTGGCCCGTGCTAAATTGTCCCATAGTGCCCAGGGATGTGCAGGTTAGGGTGGATTGGCCATGCTAAATTGTCCCATAGTGCCCAGGAACAGCAGGTTAGGTGGATTGGCCATGCTAAATTGTCCCATAGTGCCCAGGGATGTGCAGGTTAGGGTGGATTGGCCATGCTAAATTGTCCCATAGTGCCCAGGGATGTGCAGGTTGGGGTGGATTGGCCATGCTAAATTATCCCATAGTGCCCAGGGATGTGCAGGTTAGGGTGGATTGGCCAGGCTAAATTGTCCCATAGTGTCCAGGGATGTGCAGGTTGGGGTGGATTGGCCGTGCTAAATTGTCCCATAGTGCCCAGGGATGTGCAGGTTAGGGTGGATTGGCCATGCTAAATTGTCCCATAGTGCCCAGGGACAGCAGGTTAGGGTGGATTGGCCATGCTAAATTGTCCCATAGTGCCCAGGGATGTGTAGGTTAGGGTGGATTGGCCATGCTAAATTGTCCCATAGTGCCCAGGGGTGTGCAGGTTAGGGTGGATTGGCCTTGCTAAATTGTCCCATAGTGCCCAGGGATGTGCAGGTTAGGGTGGATTAGTCAGAGGTAAGTGGAGAGTAATAGGTTTGGGAATCAGTCTGGGTGGGTTACACTTCGAAGGGCCTGTTTCGACATCGTAGGGAATTCTATGATTCAAGAGAGAAATACAGAGCGAGCGAGAGAGGGAGAGACAGACCTGGAGAAATGGAGGCGCAGAGAGAGAGAGAGAGGCAGAGAGAAGGAACAGAAACAGAGATGGAGTGAAGGTAACAAGGAGGGAAATGTGTGAAATGTCAGAACGTTAAAGAGAGTGAGACAGCGGGGGGGAGAGGGAGAGAGGCAGAGAGAGAGACACCCCCAAACAGTTCTCATGACAGACACGAAGACAGAGAGAGAGAGAAACACAGACAACAGGAACAAGGAGGGTCACAGAATAAAAAGGACAGAGAGAGTGAGAGACAGCGGGGGAGAGAGGGAGAGAAGGAGTGAGATAGCGGGGGGAGAGAGGGACAGAGGGAGTGAGATAGCGGGGAGAGAGAGGGACAGAGGGAGTGAGATAGCGGGGAGAGAGAGGGACAGAGGGAGTGAGACAGCGGGGAGAGAGGGATAGAGGGAGTGAGACAGCGGGGGAGAGAGGGATAGAGGGAGTGAGACAGCGGGGGAGAGAGGGATAGAGGGAGTGAGATAGCGGGGGAGAGAGGGACAGAAGGAGTGAGACAGCGGGGGAGAGAGGGATAGAGGGAGTGAGACAGCGGGGGAGAGAGGGACAGAAGGAGTGAGACAGCGCGAGAGAGTGGGACAGAGGGAGTGAGACTGCGGGGGAGAGAGGGATAGAGGGAGTGAGACAGCGGGGAGAGAGGGACAGAGGGAGTGAGACAGCAGGGGAGAGAGGGATAGAGGGAGTGAGACAGCGGGGGAGAGAGAGATAGAGGGAGTGAGACAGCGGGGGAGAGAGGGATAGAGGGAGTGAGACAGCGGGGGAGAGAGGGATAGAGGGAGTGAGACAGCGGGGGAGAGAGGGATAGAGGGAGTGAGACAGCGGGGGAGAGAGGGATAGAGGGAGTGAGACAGCGGGGGAGAGAGGGACAGGAGGAGTGAGACAGCGCGAGAGAGTGGGACAGAGGGAGTGAGACTGCGGGGGAGAGAGGGATGGACTGAGTGAGACAGCGGGGGGAGAGAGGGATAGAGGGAGTGAGACAGTGGGGAGAGAGGGATAGAGGGAGCGAGACAGCGGGGGGAGAGAGGGATAGAGGGAGCGAGACAGCACGGGAGAGAGGGATGGAGGGAGTGAGACAGCGGGGGAGAGAGGGATAGAGGGAGTGAGATAGCGGGGGTAAGAGGGATAGACAGAAGAGAGGAATATAGAGGGAAAGAGAAACATGAGAGAGCATGTGATAGAGACAGAGTTGGGAAACCAAGCCACTGAGAGGGAGACACAGAATGGAACAGCAAGGAACAAAGTATCTTATTTTGGACAAAATATTTTTCTCCCAACATTATTCTCTGCTGATATTTTAGTCTTTCTTGAATCTGTGCGTGAGAGAGAGAGTGTGTGTGTGTCTGTGTGTGCGTGTGGGTGTGTCTGTGCGTGTGTGTGTCTGTGTTGGACAGAGAGAGTGTTTATGTGTGTGGGTGTGCGTGTGTGTGTCTGTGCGTGTGTGTGTCTGTGTTGGACAGAGAGTGTGTTTATATGTCTGTGTGTGGGTGTGGG
>NW_028270188.1:59014394-59054394 GCF_037043375.1 Chiloscyllium plagiosum
AGACTGTGTGTGTGTGTCTGATAGAGAGAGACTGTGTGTGTGAGAGAGAGTGTGTGTGTGTGAAACTGTGTGTGAGAGAGAGAAAGACTGTGTGTATGTGTGAGAGAGAGAGACTGTGTGTGTGAGAGAGAGAGAGACTGTGTGTGTGAGAGAGAGAGAGACTGTGTGTGAGAGAGAGAGAGAGAGACTGTGTGTGTGTTAGAGAGATGGAGACTGTGTGAGAGAGAGAGACTGTGTGTGAGTGTGTGTGAGAGAGACTGTGTGTGTGTGAGAGAGAGACTGTGTGAATGTGTGTGTGCGTGAGTGAGACTCTTTGTGTGAGACTGCGTGAGTGTGAGAGTCTGTGTGTGACTGTGCGCGCGCGTGTGTGTGTGAGACTGTCTGTGTGTGTGTGTGTGAGACTGTGTGAGTGTGAGAGACTGTGTGTGACTGTGCGCGTGTGTGTGTGTGAGACTGTCTGTGTGTGTGTGAGACTGTGTGAGTGTGAGACTGCGTGTGAGTGTGAGATTGAGTGTGAGACTGCGTGTGTGACTGCGTGTGAGTGAGATTGTCTGTGTGTGTGAGACTGTGAGAGTGTGAGAGACTGCGTGTGTGTGCGTGCGCGTGTGCATGTGTGACTGCGTGTGTGTTTGCACATGTGTGTGCATGTGCGTGTGTGTGAGACTGTGTGCGTCCGTGTGACTGTGCGCGTGTGTGTTTGAAGGTTGCTATGAAGGCTTCACGTTTCCACTTTCCTATTTCAAACTGGGAGTGTAATTCGTCTTTGTGCCTTGCTTAAATAAATCTCTGGTCTCCTAATAAATCCGTGATGTGGTGGTTTATTGAAGGAGCGTAGTTGATGGATCTCCACACTCCAAACCTAATGTCAAGAATGTAAATCGTTGGCTGTAATGGGAACTGGGTAAAACATTTCAATTTGTTCTGGGACTGGGAGTGTGGTGTGATCAGAGGGAGAGAGAGAGAGAGAGAGAGGCAGTGACATTCTCCAACCTCGTCAGAAGATGACTCAATGCACCAGTGCAGTTCATACCTCATACAGGTTCTCATTCTCTTCCTTATACCGCTGGATTTTTTCCTTCAAAACCCTTTGCGATTTCTGTTCAAGGATGAAGGCGAGAAAGGTTTGGTTACTGACTTTACAAAATGCTCAGAAACTTTAAGCACACAGAGGGCATGGTTTAACTTCACCCTCCTGCACACCCCAGCCGAGAGTATTATTCTGATGGACACCTTCCCAAAGGCAGTCACACCCCTCTGTGTGAAAGAATTGCCCCTTCTGCCACCTTTCGGATCTCTCGCCCATGCCCTCTAGTTATAGGCTCCCCCAACCTGGGGGGGAAAGCGGCTTCCTATTTACCTTATCTCATGGGTTTTATAGACCTCTGTAAGGTCACCCCTCTGTCTCTTAAGTTCCAGGGAAAACAGTCACAAGAGAAACTCCCATTCTGCACTCTGTCTGGAGAACAAACAAATCCAAGGCTTTTCTTACTGATACAAGACGATACTTGCGGATATTTGGGGCACGGGGAGGGTCTGATAACTGAATGGACTCTGTGAGCAGGAAGACCTCACTGGGTAGTCTTTCCCCACTGCCCCTTGGCGATAGCTGTCCTTGGGCTTTAATGCATCCTGCAGCCCGTAGTCCTGGACTTTGGAATGTTGCCAGTCTGAAACACTCAGTCACGGTCAACCCCACGCTCTGGGAGACCCAACAGGTTTCGGGCAGAGCATCTTTCACTGATGGTCCTCCAGTCGATGTTTGTCTCGGTGTGCGTCCCGGGGGAACAGACCGTGGAGCAGGGAATCCCGGACACAAACCCGCTGTATCGTCCCCCCCCCAGACTTCCTTCACAAAGGCACACTCGGGCAGGAGATGTGTGGCAGTCTCTAAGCCCCAGCAGCAGCTTCGAGGGCAGCGTGAGGTGACACAGACTGCCCAGGCTTACCGGGAGGGTCTCACAGGGAGTGCCCTTCCCACCACCAGCCAAGGGATGTCTTGGTGCCTGTTGGAAAGTTCTGGTGGTGAGACATTCTGCCGAATGACTTGGACAGACGGCTCGGGGAAGCACACGACAGAATCCAGCCTCTCCTTTTCCCTCAGGGTCTTGAGGACACTACGTGCTGACCATTTCCTGGTGGTTCAAGGGGTTTCTCTTTGCACGAGGCACAGGTGATATGGAACGGTCCACGTACTTGGGCCATTCCACAGCAACGAGGCCAGTCCCATCCTTTGCAACCCTGGGGTCAGGTAGGCCCTCAGTACGTAGTGACACTTGGTGTTTGCAGGCCCAGGATCTCCGCACAGCTCGATGCAGCTGCAGACAAAGGTGGCCATCAGGGTGAAGGTGGCATTGGGGACGTTCATTCCACCCCCCCCCCCCACCCCCCACCTTATCCAGGGCTTTGTACATAGAGTCCCTGCAGTCCCTGTCTATCTTAGACCTCCAGACGAAGTGGAAGATGGTAACGGTGCAGGTTTGGGGAATGGGCCAGACCTGCGCCATGTACAACAACAGAGAGAATGCCTCACATCTCATGGTCAGGTTTTTAACCGCAATGGGGAGGGAGCAGAGCTCCCAAAAGCCCAGATTCTGCCACACCGTGGCAATAAGCTCCTCCCAAGGTTTTGTGTATGACCCGGCCCCTCCGAACCACATTCCAAGCATCTTCAGGTAATCCATCCTGATGGTGAAGGAGAGAAAGGATCAGTCTGACCAGCTCCCAAAGAACATAGGCCTCGCTCTTGCCTCGATTTCCCTTGCCTCCCGAGGCCAGTTCGAACCGGTCACAGATTCCCATGAGTCTGTGGACTGACAGTGGGTCTGGGCAGAAAACAGCGAGTTATCCATGTAGAAGGAGGCCTTAACTTACAGGCCCCCGCTGCCAGGGGTAGTCACCCCTCTCAGGCTCACATCCTCCCTGATGGACTCAGCAAAGAGCTCTATACAACACACAAACGAGGCAGGAGAGAGGGCGCAGCCCAGCCTGACCCCAGATCTGATCAGGAAGCTTTCTGATTCCCAAACGTTGATTGAGACCATGCTAACGATGTTGGTGTACAGCAGTCGGATCCAATTGCAGATTCCCTCGCCCAACGCCCATGTTGGAGAATATATCCCCCATGTAGGGGTGTGATATCCTGTCAAAAGCCAACACCTGGGCCAGGCTGATGATGCAGGAGCCCACCCCGATTTCGTGTATGTAGGTGATCATATCCGTGTGGAGCGCGGGGCTCTCAGAGACTGTCCTGTATGTAGGCGATCGTATCCGTGTGGAGCGCGAGGCTCTCAGAGACTGTCCTGTATGTAGGTGATCGTATCCGTGTAGAGCGCGGGGCTCTCAGAGACTGTCCTGTATGTAGGTGATCGTATCCGTGTGGAGCGCGAGGCTCTCAGAGACGGTCCTGCATGTAGGTGATTGTATCCGTGTGGAGCGCAAGACTCTAGCAGACTGTCCTGTATATAGGCGATCATATCCGTGTGGAGTGTGGGTCTCTCAGAGACGATCCTGTATGTAGGCGATCGTATCCGTGTGGAGCACGGGGCTCTCAGAGACAGTCCTGTATGTAGGCGATCGTATCTGTGTGGAGCGCGGGGCTCTCAGAGACTGTCCTGTATGTAGGCGATCGTATCCGTGTGGAGCGCGAGGCTCTCAGAGACTGTCCTGTATGTAGGCGATCGTATCCATGTGGAGTGTGGGTCTCTCAGAGACTGTCCTGTATGTAGACGATCGTATCCGTGTAGAGCACGGGGCTCTCAGAGACGGTCCTGTATGTAGGCGATCGTGTCCATGTGGACTGTGGGTCTCTCAGAGACGGTCCTGTATGTAGGCGATCATATCCGTGTGGAGCGCGGGGCTCTCAGAGACGGTCCTGTATGTAGGCGATCGTATCCGTGTGGAGCGCGGGGCTCTCAGAGACTGTCCTGTATGTAGACGATCGTATCTGTGTGGAGCGCGGGGCTCTCAGAGACTGTCCTGCATGTAGGCGATCGTATCCGTGTGGAGCGCGGGGCTCTCAGAGACTGTTCTGTATGTAGACGATCGTATCCGTGTGGAGCGCGGGGCTCTCAGAGACTGTCCTGTATGTAGACGATCGTATCCGTGTGGAGCGGGGCTCTCAGAGACTGTCCTGTATGTAGACGATCGTATCTGTGTTGAGCGCGAGGCTCTCAGAGACTGTCCTGTATGTAGGCGATCGTATCCGTGTGGAGCGCGGGGCTCTTCGAGACTGTCCTGTATGTAGACGATCGTATCTGTGTGGAGCGCGGGGTTCTCAGAGACTGTCCTGTATGTAGACGATCGTATCCGTGTGGAGCGCGGGGCTCTCGGAGACTGTCCTGTATGTAGACGATCGTATCTGTGTGGAGCGCGGGGTTCTCAGAGACTGCCCTGTATTTAAGCGATCGTATCCGTGTGGAGTACGAGGCTCTCAGAGACTGTCCTGTACATAGGTGATCGTATCCGTGTGGAGCGTGGGTCTCTCAGAGACAGTCCTGTATGTAGGTGATCGTATCCGTGTGGAGCGCAGGGCTCTCAGAGATGGTCCTGTATGTAGACGATCGTATCCGTGTGGAGCGCGGGGCTCTCAGAGACTGTCCTGTATGTAGGCGATTGTATCCGTGTGGAGCGCGAGACTCTCAGAGACGGTCCTGTATGTAGACGATCGTATCCGTGTGGAGTACGAGTCTCTCAGAGACTGTCCTGTATGTAGGCGATTGTATCCGTGTGGGGTGTGGGTCTCTCAGAGACTGTCCTGTATGTAGGCGATCGTATCCGTGTGGAGCGCGAGACTCTCAGAGACGGTCCTGTATGTAGACGATCGTATCCGTGTGGAGTACGAGGCTCTCAGAGACGGTCCTGTATGTAGACGATCGTGTCCGTGTGGGGTGTGGGTCTCTCAGAGACTGTCCTGTATGTAGGCGATCGTATCCGTGTGGAGCGCGAGACTCTCAGAGACTGTCCTGTATGTAGGCGATCGTATCCGTGTGGAGCGCGAGACTCTCAGAGACGGTCCTGTATGTAGACGATCGTATCCGTGTGGAGTACGAGGCTCTCAGAGACGGTCCTGTATGTAGACGATCGTATCCGTGTGGAGCGGGAGACTCTCAGAGACGGTCCTGTATGTAGGCGATCGTATCCGTGTGGAGCGCGGGGCTCTCAGAGACTGTCCTGTATGTAGGCGATCGTATCCGTGTGGAGCGCGAGGCTCTCAGAGACTGTTCTGTATGTAAGCGATCATATCCGTGTGGAGCGCGGGGCTCTCGGAGACTGTCCTGTATTTAGGCGATCGTATCCGTGTGGGGTGTGGGTCTCTCAGAGACTGTTCTGTATGTAGGCGATCGTATCCGTGTGGAGCGCAAGACTCTCAGAGACTGTCCTGTATGTAGGCGATCGTATCCGTGTGGAGCGCGGGGCTCTCAGAGACTGTCCTGTATGTAGGCGATCGTATCCGTGTGGAGCGCAAGACTCTCAGAGACTGTCCTGTATGTAGGCGATCGTATCCGTGTGGAGCGCAAGACTCTCAGAGACTGTCCTGTATGTAGGCGATCGTATCCGTGTGGAGCACGAGACTCTCAGAGACGGTCCTGTATGTAGACGATCGTATCCGTGTGGAGTACGAGGCTCTCAGAGACGGTCCTGTATGTAGACGATCGTATCCGTGTGGAGCGCGGGGCTCTCAGAGACTGTTCTGTATGTAGGCGATCGTATCCGTGTGGAGCGCGAGGCTCTCAGAGACTGTTCTGTATGTAAGCGATCATATCCGTGTGGAGCGCGGGGCTCTCAGAGACTGTCCTGTATTTAGGCGATCGTATCCGTGTGGGGTGTGGGTCTCTCAGAGACTGTCCTGTATGTAGGCGATCGTATCCGTGTGGAGCGCAAGACTCTCAGAGACGGTCCTGTATGTAGACGATCGTATCCGTGTGGAGCGCGAGGCTCTCAGAGACTGTCCTGTATGTAGACGATCGTATCCGTGTGGAGTACGAGGCTCTCAGAGACGGTCCTGTATGTAGACGATCGTATCCGTGTGGAGCGCGGGGCTCTCAGAGACTGTTCTGTATGTAGGCGATCGTATCCGTGTGGAGCGCGAGGCTCTCAGAGACTGTTCTGTATGTAAGCGATCATATCCGTGTGGAGCGCGGGGCTCTCAGAGACTGTCCTGTATTTAGGCGATCGTATCCGTGTGGGGTGTGGGTCTCTCAGAGACTGTCCTGTATGTAGGCGATCGTATCCATGTGGAGCGCAAGACTCTCAGAGACGGTCCTGTATGTAGACGATCGTATCCGTGTGGAGCGCGAGGCTCTCAGAGACTGTCCTGTATGTAGACGATCGTGTCCGTGTGGAGCGGGAGACTCTCAGAGACGGTCC
Organism: Chiloscyllium plagiosum; assembly: GCF_037043375.1. Taxonomy (NCBI): domain Eukaryota; kingdom Metazoa; phylum Chordata; class Chondrichthyes; order Orectolobiformes; family Hemiscylliidae; genus Chiloscyllium; species Chiloscyllium plagiosum. The sequence goes on from NW_028270188.1 coordinate 59,020,761, forward strand.
TGTATGTAGGCGATCGTATCCGTGTGGAGCGCGGGGCTCTCAGAGACTATCCTGTATGTAGGCGATCGTATCCGTGTGGAGCGCAAGACTCTCAGAGACTGTCCTGTATGTAGGCGATCGTATCCGTGTGGAGCGCAAGACTCTCAGAGACTGTCCTGTATGTAGGCGATCGTATCCGTGTGGAGCACGGGGCTCTCAGAGACTGTCCTGTATGTAGGCGATCATATCCGTGTGGAGCGCAGGGCTCTCAGAGACTGTCCTGTATATAGGCGATCGTATCCGTATGGAGCGCGGGGCTCTCAGAGACTGTCCTATATATAGGCGATCATATCCGTGTGGAGCACGGGGCTCTCAGAGACTGTCCTGTATGTAGGTGATCATATCCGTGTAGAGCACGGGGCTCTCAGAGACTGTCCTGTATTTAGGCGATCGTATCCGTGTGGGGTGTGGGTCTCTCAGAGACTGTCCTGTATGTAGGCGATCGTATCCGTGTGGAGCACGGGGCTTTCAGAGAATGTCCTGTATGTAGGCGATCATATCCGTGTGGAGCGCGGGGTTCTCAGAGACTGTCCTGTATATAGGCGATCGTATCCGTGTGGAGCGCAAGACTCTCAGAGACTGTCCTGTATGTAGGCGATCGTAACCGTGTGGAGCACGGGGCTCTCAGATAATGTCCTGTATGTAGGCGATCATATCCGTGTGGAGCGCGGGGTTCTTAGAGACTGTCCTGTATATAGGCGATCGTATCCGTGTGGAGCGCAGGGCTCTCAGAGACTGTCCTGTATATAGGCGATCGTATCCGTGTGGAGCGCGGGGCTCTCAGAGACTGTCCTGTATATAGGCGATCATATCCGTGTGGAGCACGGGGCTCTCAGAGACTGTCCTGTATGTAGGCGATCGTATCCGTGTGGAGCACAAGACTCTCAGAGACTGTCCTGTATGTAGGCGATCGTATCCGTGTGGAGCGCAAGACTCTCAGAGACTGTCCTGTATGTAGGCGATCGTATCCGTGTGGAGCGCAAGACTCTCAGAGACTGTCCTGTATGTAGGCGATCGTATCCGTGTGGAGCACGGGGCTTTCAGAGAATGTCCTGTATGTAGGCGATCATATCCGTGTGGAGCGCGGGGTTCTCAGAGACTGTCCTGTATATAGGCGATCATATCCGTGTGGAGCGCAGGGCTCTCAGAGACTGTCCTGTATATAGGCGATCGTATCCGTGTGGAGCACGGGGCTCTCAGAGACTGTCCTGTATATAGGCGATCATATCCGTGTGGAGCACGTGGCTCTCAGAGACTGTCCTGTATATAGGCGATCATATCCGTGTGGAGCACGGGGCTCTCAGAGACTGTCCTGTATATAGGCGATCATATCCGTGTAGAGCACGGGGCTCTCAGAGACTGTCCTGTATGTAGGTGATCGTATCCGTGTGGAGCGCGGTGCTCTCAGAGACTGTCCTGTATGTAGGTGATCGTATCCGTGTGGAGGGTGAGACTCTCGGAGACTGTCCTTTATGTAGGCGATCTGACCTGACCAGGGTAATGATGACCTTTAATTAGATTTTGTAACCTGCATTCTGCAATGAGTTTGGGAATCTGTGTCTCTCAACCCCTTCCCATTGTAGATGAGTGTGTTGGTACCTTTCCTCATGGATTCACAGATGCTCCCTGCCAGAAACTTTCTGTTGTACTGCTCTGGCACATCCTGCATGTCCCACAGAGTTGACTGCACCTCGGCCGACTAGCCATTACTTCCAGGAGGTTTACCTTTTTCTATGACTCAAGGGTCTTGGTCTTATTAATCCAGAGATAGCATTTGAACCAGCCTCTCCCGTGCGCTCTCAACTAAGATCTCCGTGGGACACAGCAGGAACGACTGGGAGGCTGCACTGTCTTGTGTCAGACAGTCTGGCATTAAGGGATTTGCTGATTCTCAGGATGTCAGACTGAGATGACGTTACCGAGCCATCTTCTTCCTTCAGGCTGCTGAGCATGGAGCTCTCTTTGTGCTCCTTCAGGATGTAGAAACAGGAGCATGTTTCAGCTTGCTCCAACAGGCAGACCCTGGACCGGAAGATTATCCCGGAGACCGCTGAGGTAGACAGCGAAGGTTGCTGGCTCCTCACCTCCTGGAGATCGTCCTTCACATCAATGTCAATGTCTATGAAGCCTTCCATCTCTTGCATGCTCCTGAGCTTGTCCAACCACCACTCTGGCCAATTCATGTGGTCCAACAGGAGTTGCATGCATTGTCATGTCTCTGTGTCTTTTAGAGGGATTTGTTCTGCACTGTTTCTTGGCAGTGTGGAGGAACAGAGGGATCTGGGTGTGCAAATACAAAGTGGCCACCCAAGTGGATAGGGTTGTTAAGAAAGCATATGGTGTTTTGGGTTTCATTAACAGGGGGATCGAGTTTAAGAGCCGCGAGGTTTTGCTGCAGCTCTACAAGTCCCTGGTGAGGCCACACTTGGAATATTGTGTCCAGTTCTGGTCCCCCTACTATAGGAAAGATACAGAGGCTTTGGAGAGGGTGCAAAGAAGGTTTCCCAGGATGCTGCCTGGTCTGGAGGGCTTGCCTTATGAAGGGAGGTTGAATAAGCTCGGAGTTTTCTCTCTGGAGAGAAGGAGGAAGAGGGGAGACCTGATCGAGGTGTACAAAATTATGAGAGGAATAGATAGAGTCAATAGCCAGAGACCTTTCCCCAGGGCAGGATTGACTGGTACGAGGAGTCATAGTTTGAAGATATTAGGGGGAAGGTATAGGGGAGAGGTCAGAGGTAGGTTCTTTACGCAGAGAGTTGTGCCAGCCGTGGTGGTGGAAGCCGAGTCATTGGGGACATTTAAGCGACTGATGGAGAGCAGTGAGTTGAGGGGTGCATAGGTTAAGTTATTATATTTTAAATTAGGATTAAACTTTGGCACAACGTCGTGGGCCTAAGGGCCTGTTCTGTGCTGTACTTGTCTATGTTCTATGTTTCGCTTGCAGAGAGACATTGCCATAGTGGTGATGCAATGTCAACTTCAGGAACCGTGGCTCAACGGTTTTGAGCTCCCTGAGTGTTTTTTTTTTAAATTTTAAATAAGACTAAAGAAGCTTGAGTAGATGGTGTGGGAGAAGATCTGCCACCCAGCCTACCCACAGCATAGCCAGACAGAATATCAAGTCTGTCCAAACCATACCAGCAACACCCAGAATGCCTCAGCATTGACTGAACAAGCTGACAAGGGAAACCAGTCACGACCACAGTCACTCGCAGGCCAGGGAGTACACTTCCCAAGACAAACTGACAATAAGCTTCCTGGACCCGGTCAACACAGCTATCCCAAAGCCCCAAGGGCAGTCTCGTACCCCAGTGATACCAAAGTCACACAAAGAACAGGTCAGACAGAGACGCACCAGAATACCTGACTCACACGGGAGAACCGATGGAAACATCTTAGTGCCAGGAAAAGGGACGCTCTCACCGACCCTCGAAGAGAGCTGCAATCTCCTGAACTGACTGATGCTGCCAGGATGCATCATTGTATCTACAATTAGGACATCCTTCTGATAACTGCTTTGTGATTAACACCATCGGACCTGGATTAGATTAGATTCCCTACCGTGTGGAAACAGGCCTTGCTGCCGAACCAGTCCACACCGACCGTCCGGAGAGTAACGCACCCAGACCCATTCCCCGATATTTACTCCTGACTAACATACCTCACACTATGGGACAATTTAGCATGGCCAATCCACCCTAACCTGCACATCCCTGAACACTATGGGAAAATTTAGCATGGCCAATCCACCCTAACCTGCACATACCTGGACACTATGGGACAATTTAGCATGGCCAATCCACCCTAACCTGCACATCCCTGGGCACTATGGGACAATTTAGCATGGCCAATCCACCCTAACCTGCACATACCTGGACACTATGGGACAATTTAGCATGGCCAATCCACCCTAACCTGCACATCCCTGAACACTATGGGACAATTGAGCATGGCCAATCCACCCTAACCTGCACATCCCTGGGCACTATGGGACAATTTAGCATGGCCAATCCACCCTAACCTGCACATACCTGGACACTATGGGACAATTTAGCATGGCCAATTCCCTAACCTGCACATCCCTGAACACTATGGGACAATTTAGCATGGCCAATCCACCCTAACCTGCACATACCTGGACACTATGGGACAATTTAGCATGGCCAATCCACCCTAACCTGCACATCCCTGGACACTATGGGACAATTTAGCATGGCCAATCCACCCTAACCTGCACGTCCCTGGGCACTATGGGACAATTTAGCATGGCCAATCCACCCTAACCTGCATGTCCCTGGGCACTATGGGACAATTTAGCATGGCCAAACCACCCTAACCTGCACATCCTTGGGCACTATGGGACAATTTAGCATGGCCAAACCACCCTAACCTGCACATCCTTGGGCACTATGCGACAATTTAGCATGGCCAAACCACCATAACCTGCACATCCCTGGGCACTATGGGACAATTTAGCATGGCCAAACCACCCTAACCTGCACATCCTTGGGCACTATGGGACAATTTAGCATGGCCAATCCACCCTAACCTGCACATCCTTGGGCACTATGGGACAATTTAGCATGGCCAATCCATCATAACCTGCACATCTCTGGGCACTATGGGACAATTTAGCATGGCCAAACCACCCTAACCTGCACATCCTTGGGCACTATGCGACAATTTAGCATGGCCAAACCACCATAACCTGCACATCCCTGGGCACTATGGGACAATTTAGCATGGCCAAACCACCCTAACCTGCACATCCTTGGGCACTATGGGACAATTTAGCATGGCCAAACCACCCTAACCTGCACATCCTTGGGCACTATGGGACAATTTAGCATGGCCAATCCACCCTAACCTGCACATCCTTGGGCACTATGGGACAATTTAGCATGGCCAATCCATCCTAACCTGCACATCCCTGGGCACTATGGGACAATTTAGCATGGCCAAACCACCCTAACCTGCACATCCTTGGGCACTATGCGACAATTTAGCATGGCCAAACCACCCTAACCTGCACATCCCTGGGCACTATGGGACAATTTAGCATGGCCAAACCACCCTAACCTGCACATCCCTGGGCACTATGGGACAATTTAGCATGGCCAAACCACCCTAACCTGCACATCCTTGGGCACTATGGGACAATTTAGCATGGCCAATCCACCCTAACCTGCACATCCTTGGGCACTATGGGACAATTTAGCATGGCCAATCCATCCTAACCTGCACATCCCTGGGCACTATGGGACAATTTAGCATGGCCAATCCACCCTAACCTGCACATCCCTGGGCACTATGGGACAATTTAGCATAGCCAATCCACCCTAACCTGCACATCCCTGGGCTCTATGGGACAATTTAGCATGGCCAATCCACCCTAACCTGCACATCCCTGGGCACTATGGGACAACTTAGCACGGCCAATCCACCCTAACCTACACATCCCTGGGCACTATGGGACAATTTAGCATAGCCAATCCACCCTAACCTGCACATCCCTGGGCACTATGGGACAATTTAGCACGGCCAATCCACCCTAACCTGCACATCCCTGGGCACTATGGGACAATTTAGCACGGCCAATCCACCCTAACCTGCACATCCCTGGGCACTATGGGACAACTTAGCACGGCCAATCCACCCTAACCTACACATCCCTGGGCACTATGGGACAATTTAGCATAGCCAATCCATCCTAACCTGCACATCCCTGGGCACTATGGGACAATTTAGCACGGCCAATCCACCCTAACCTGCACATCCCTGGGCACTATGGGACAATTTAGCACGGCCAATCCACCCTAACCTGCACATCCCTGGGCACTATGGGACAATTTAGCATGGCCAATCCACCCTAACCTGCACATCCCTGGGCACTATGGGACAACTTAGCACGGCCAATCCACCCTAACCTACACATCCCTGGGCACCATGGGACAATTTAGCACGGCCAATCCATCCTAACCTGCACATCCCTGGGCACCATGGGACAATTTAGCATGGCCAATCCACCCTAACCTGCACATCCCTGGGCACCATGGGACAATTTAGCACGGCCAATCCACCCTAACCTGCACATCTCTGGGCACTATGGGACAATTTAGCAAGGCCAATCCACCCTAACCTGCACATCCCTGGGCACTATGGGACAATTTAGCACGGCCAATCCACCCTAACCTGCACATCCCTGGGCACTATGGGACAATTTAGCATAGCCAATCCACCCTAACCTGCACATCCCTGGGCACTATGGGACAACTTAGCACAGCCAATCCACGCTAACCTACACATCCCTGGGCACTATGGGACAATTTAGCATAGCCAATCCATCCTAACCTGCACATCCCTGGGCACTATGGGACAATTTAGCACGGCCAATCCACCCTAACCTGCACATCCCTGGGCACTATGGGACAGTTTAGCACGGCCAATCCACCCTAACCTGCACATCTTTGGATTGTGGGAGGAAACCGGAGCAACCGGAGGAAACCCATGCAGACACGGGGAGAATGTGCAAACTCCACACAGACAGTCGCCCACTAAGGGAGGGGCGTTGTGAATGTGATAGGTGGAAGGAGGCTAAGGTGAGGGTGATAGGCCGGAGAGGGGGTGGGGACGGAGAGGTCGGGAAGAAGATTGCAGGTCAAGATGGCGGTGCTGAGTCCGAGGGTTGGGACTGAGACAAGGTGGGGGGAGGGGAAATGAGGAAGCTGGAGAAATCTGCATTCATCCCTTGTGGTTGGAGGGTTCCTAGGCGGAAGTTGAGGCGCTCTTCCTCCAGCCGTCGTGTTGCTATGGTCTGGCGATAGAGGAGGCCAAGGACCTGCATGTCCTTGGTGGAGTGGGAGGGGGAGTTGAAGTGTTGAGCCACGGGGTGGTTGGGTTGGCTGGTCCGGGTGTCCCAGAGGTGTTCTCTGATACGTTCCGCAAGTAGGCGGCCTGTCTCCCCAATATAGAGGAGGCCACATCGGGTGCAGTGGATGCAGTAAATGATGTTGTCAGGGCGTTCAAACTGTCCCTGAATTCCCACATCTCACCTGAGAAGCATAACACCCTCCCCCGACCGTGCTATTTCTGACCCTCTAGTGATGACCGAAGTTTTAAAAAAGAAATCATCGTAAGTTGAACCGGGTGTGACGCATGGGGATCACAACAATTCACATTACACATTCACAATCCGGGCGAAGGAACTGAGGCCATTCGGTGGTGGATTTGCAGATGGTACAAAGATAGGTGGAGGGGCAGGAAATGGTGAGGGAACAGGGAGGTTGCTGAAGGACTTGGAGAGCGGGTAAAAAAAGATGGCCGATTGGAGTACAGTGTGGGAAAGTGCGAGGCGGTGCACTCTGGTAAGAAGAATAGAAGTCGGAAACGCAAAGGGGCTTGGGAGTCGTAGCTCGGGATTCTCTTAGGGTTAACGTGTAGGTTCATTCGGCAGTTAGGAAGGCAAATGGAATGTCAGCATTCAGTTCAAGAGGGTGAAAATACAATAAAAATCGCACAACACCAGGTTACAGGTGAAAGTGAGGACTGCAGCTGCTGGAGATCAGAGTCCAGATCAGAGCGGTGCTGGAAAAGCACAGCAGGTCAGGGCAGCATCCGAGGAGCAGGAAAATCGACGTTTCGGGCAAAAGCCCTTCATCAGGAATGAGGCTGGGAGCCTCAGGGGTGGAGAGATAAATGGGAGGGGGAGTGGGGGTGGGGCTGGGGAGAAGGTAGCCAAGAGTACAGTAGGTGGATGGAGGTGATAGGTCGGAGAGGAGAGTGGAGCAGATAGGTGGGAAGGAAGATTGGCAGGTAGGACAGATAGTGAGGATGGTGCTGAGCTCGAAGGTTGGAACTGAGGTAAGGTGGGGGTGGGGGGGGAAGTGATCCAACAGGTTTATTTGGAAGCACTGGCTTTCGGAGCGCTGTTCCTTCATCACAACTTTTTCTCCAAACCACCTGATGAAGGAACAGCACTCTGAAAGCTAGTGCTTCCAAATAAACCTGTTGGACTCTAATGTGGTGATTTTAAATTTTGCACGCCCTGGTCTAACACCGGCGTTTCCAAACCAAGAGTGAAGATGTCTTGCTGAGGCTGGTCAGCCCGCGTTTGGGATATTGTGAGCTATTTTGGTCCGAAGGAAGAATGTGCCAGTGTTGGAGGGAGGTTTACAGGAATGACTCAGGGATGAAGAGCTTGTCATATGAGGAGAGGTTGTGGACTCTGGGTCTGTACTCAGAGTTGAGAAGGATGAGGGGGAAACTGACTGAAACTTACAGAATACTGACAGTCCTGGATGTGGAGAAAATGTGAGAGAAATGAGGACCCAGGGTGAAGGGATGAACCCTCAGAACTGAGATGAGGAGGAAATTCCTCAGCCAGGGGGTGGGGAATCTGTGGAACTCATTGCTGCAAGGAGCTGTGGAGGCCAAGTCATTGAGTGTGTTTAAGACAGAGACAGATAGGTTCTTGATTAGTAAGGGGATCAACGGTTAGAGGGAGATGGCAGGAGCATGGGGGTTTGCGAAACATATCAGCCATGATGGAATGGCGGAACAGACTCAATGGGCCAAATGGCTTAATTCTGCTCTTATGTCTAATGGTCTCACCTCTCGAAGCAGAATGGTCCCTGGGATGACGACCAGACTCAGCAGGAGGATACCTTCCACCATGAGAATAATGTTCTTCTTCGACTCCCTAATATTGAAGAACTTGCTGTAGCGTGGCCCTGGAGGGGAGAGACCGGGAAGGGTCAGAGCGGGTGTGAAATGTGAGGTGCGAGACACCATCGTCCGTGGCAGTCAGGAACTGCTGTTTGAACAACACGAATAACCAGCCAAACAACACTGCACACCTCTGCCTTGCCCCTTGTCCAAGACCAACCCAATCCTCACCTCCCAGCCAACACACACACACTCAACGCCCAGCTTTAGTGACTGTAATGGGATCAGTCAGGTAGACCTGTCAACCCGGACCAATCAGGGACCCCTGGCTGTTAACCTGGTCCAATCAAGGAGCCCTGGCTGTTAAACTGAACTAACCAGGGACCCCTGGCTGTTAGCCTGGTCCAGTCAAGGATCCCCGACTGTTAACCCGATCCAATCAGGAAGCCCGGGCTGACATAGATCATAGGGTTTCATTGAACTCCAACAGTGTAGAAACATGTCATTTCGCCCAAGACATCCACACCAACCCTCTGAAGACGATCCCACCCAGACCTATTCCCCATCACTTTACATTTCCCCTCACTAATGCACTGAACCTACGCATCCCCAAACACTACAGGCAATTTAGCATGGCCAATCCACCCTAACCTGCACATCCCTGGACACTATGGGACAATTTAGCATGGCCAATCCACCCTAACCTGCACATCCCTGGACACTATGGGACAATTTAGCATGGCCAATCCACCCTAACCTGCACATCCCTGGACACTATGGGACAATTTAGCATGGCCAATCCACCCTAACCTGCACATCCCTGGACACTATGGGACAATTTAGCATGGCCAATCCACCCTAACCTGCACATCCCTGGACACTATGGGACAATTTAGCATGGCCAATCCACCCTAACCTGCACATCTCTGGGCACTATGGGACAATTGAGCATGGCCAATCCACCCTAACCTGCACATCCCTGGACACTATGGGACAATTTAGCATGGCCAATCCACCCTAACCTGCACATCTCTGGGCACTATGGGACAATTTAGCATGGCCAATCCACCCTAACCTGCACATCCTTGGACACTATGGGACAATTTAGCATGGCCAATCCACCCTAACCTGCACATCCCTGGACACTATGGGACAATTTAGCATGGCCAATCCACCCTAACCTGCACATCTCTGGGCACTATGGGACAATTTAGCATGGCCAATCCACCCTAACCTGCACATCTCTGGGCACTATGGGACAATTTAGCATGGCCAATCCACCCTAACCTACACGTGCCTGTGCACTATGGGACAATTTAGCATGGCCAATCCACCCTAACCTGCACATCCCTGAGCACTATGGGACAATTTAGCATAGCCAATCCACCCTAACCTACACATCCCTGGACACTATGGGACAATTTAGCATGGCCAATCCACCCTAACCTGCACATCCCTGGGCACTATGGGACAATTGAGCATGGCCAATCCACCCTAACCTGCACATCCCTGGGCACTATGGGACAATTTAGCATGGCCAATCCATCCTAACCTGCACATCCCTGGACACTATGGGACAATTTAGCATGGCCAATCCACCCTAACCTGCACATCCCTGAGCACTATGGGACAATTTAGCATGGCCAATCCACCCTAACCTGCACATCCCTGGGCACTATGGGACAATTTAGCATGGCCAATCCACCCTAACCTGCACATCCCTGAGCATTATGGAACAATTTAGCATGGCCAATCCATCCTAACCTGCACATCCCTGAACACTATAGGACATAAAGATTTGTGCACTTTGTGTCTCTCACTGTGTCTCACACCTGCACACACACACCCTGGGTGCTGGGGATAAAATAAGCACTACCGCACTTAGGTGGTAGTGTGGGGGTTAGAATTAAAAAAAAGAAAAAAAATAAACAGGAGACCCTGCCGCACTTAGGTGGTAGTGTGGGGGTTAAAAATAAATAAATAACTGGAGTGTTTTTATTAAAAAAAAAAGAACACTATAGGACAATTTAGCATGGCCGATCCACCCTAACCTGCACATCCCTGAGCATTATGGGACAATTTAGCATGGCCAATCCATCCTAACCTGCACATCCCTGGACACTATGGGACAATTTAGCATGGCCAATCCACCCTAACCTGCACATCCCTGAGCACTATGGGACAATTTAGCATGGCCAATCCACCCTAACCTGCACATCCCTGAGCACTATGGGACAATTTAGCATGGCCAATCCACCCTAACCTGCACATCCCTGGGCACTATGGGACAATTTAGCACGGCCAATCCACCCTAACCTGCACATCCCTGGGCACTATGGGACAATTTAGCATGGCCAATCCACCCTAACCTGCACATCCCTGAGCAATATGGGACAATTTAGCATGGCCAATCCATCCTAACCTGCACAACCCTGGACACTATGGGACAATACCCCGCCACACTCAATATCCACCCACTCCCAACACCCACCCACTCCCAATACTCACCCACTTCCAGTACCTACTCACTCCCAATATCCAGCCACTGCCAATACCCACCCATTCCAAAACCCCAGCCACTCCCAATATCCACACACTCCCAATTCCCACCCATACCCAATACCCACCCACTCCCTATATCCACCCACACCAAATTCCCACCCACTCCCAATATCCACCCACTCCCAATATCCACCCACTCCAAATATCCACCCACTCCCAATACCCACCCACAGCCAATACCCACCCACTCCCAATACCCACCCACTCCCAATATCCACCCTCTCCCAAAATCCACCCACTCCCAATACTCACCCACTCCCAATACCCACCAACTCCCAATACGTCCCCACTCCCAAAACCCACCCACTCCCAATATCCACAAACTCCCAATACCCACCCACTCCCAATATCCACCCACTCCCAATACCCGCCCACTCCCCATACCCACACACTCCCAATACCCACCCACTCCCAATACCAACCCACTCCCAATACCCACCAACTACCAATACCCACCCACCCCAATATGTGCCCACTCCCAATACCCGCCCACTCCCCATACCCACACACTCCCAATACCAACCCACTCCCAATACCCACCAACTCCCAATACCCACCCACTCCCAATACTCACCCACTCCCAATACCCACCCACTCCTAATACCAACCCAATCCCAATACCCACCCACTCCCAATACCCACCCACTCCCAATACCCATCCACTCCCAATACTCACCCACTCCCAATAACCAAACATCCCCAATACCCACTCACTCCCAATACCCACCCACTCCCAATACTCACCCACTCCCAATACTCACCCACTCCCATACCCACCCACTCCCAATACCCAACCACTCCCAATGCCCACATCCTCCCAATACCCACCCACTACCAATACCCACCCACTCCCAATATTCACCCACTCCCAATAACCAAACATCCCCAATACCCACTCACTCCCAATACCCACATACTCCCAACACCCACCCACTCCCAATACCCACCTATGCCCAATACCCACATACTCCCAATACCCACCCACTCCCAATACCCACCCACTCCCAATACCCAAACACCCCCAATACCCATCCACTCCCAATACCCACCCACTCCTAATACCCACCCATGCCCAATACCCACATACTCCCAATACTCACCCACTACCAATACCCACCCACTCCCAATATTCACCCACTCCCAATAACCAAACATCCCCAATACCCACTCACTCCCAATACCCACCCACTCCCAATACCCACCCACTCCCAATACCCACCTATGCCCAATACCCACATACTCCCAATACCCACCCACTCCCAATACCCACCCACTCCCAATACCCAAACACCCCCAATACCCACCCACTCCCAATACCCACCCACTCCCAATACCCAAACACCCCCAATAACCCACCCACTCCTCATACCCACATACTCCCAATACACACACACTCCCAATACCCACCCACTCCAAATATTTACCCACTCCCAATACTCACCCACTCCCAATACCCACCCACTCAAATACCCAAACACCCCCAATATCCAGCCATTCCCAATACCCACCCACTCCCAATACCCACCCACTCCTATTACCCATATACTCCCAATACCCACACACTCCCAATACCCAAACACCCCCAATACCCATCCACTCCCAATATCCACCCACACCCAATACCCACATACTTCCAATTCCCACACACTCCCAATATCCACCCACTTCCAATACCCACCCACTCCCAGTACCCACCCACTCCCAATAGCTACCCACTCCCAATAACCACCCACTGCCAATACCCACACACTCCCAATAACCACCCACTCCCAATACCCACCCACTCCCAATATCCACCCACTCCCAATACCCACCCACTCCCAATACCCACCCACTCCCAATACCCAGCCACACCCAATACTCACCCACTCCCAATACCCACACATTCCCAATATTCACTTACTCCCAATACCCAACCACTCCCAATATTCACCCACTCCCCTATACCCACATACTGCCAATACCCACCCACTCCCAATATTCGCCCACTCCCAATACCCACCCACTCCTATTACCCATATACTCCCAATACCCACACACTCCCAATACCCAAACACCCCCAATACCCATCCACTCCCAATATCCACCCACTCCCAATATCCACCAACTCCTAATACCCATACACTCCCAATATCCACCCATTCCCAATACCCACATACTCCAAATACCCACCCACTCCTTATACCCACATACTCCCAATACCCACCCACTCCCTATACCCACATACTCCCAATACCCACCCACTCCCAATTCCCACACACTCCCAATATCCACCCACTTCCAATACCCACCCACTCCCAGTACCCACCCACTCCCAATAGCTACCCACTCCCAATAACCACCCACAGCCAATACCCACACACTCCCAATAACCACCCACTCCCAATACCCACCCACTCTCAATATGTGCCCACTCCCACTACCCATCCACTCCCAATATACACCCACTCGCAATACCCACATACTCCCAATACCCACCCACTCCCAATATCCACATAACCCCAATACCCACCCACTCCCTATACCCACATACCCCATATACCCACCCACTCCCCTATACCCACATACTGCCAATACCCACCCACTCCCAATGCCAACATACTCCCAATACCCACCCGCTACCAATACCCACCCACTCCCAATACTCACCCATTCCCAATACCCACATACTTCCAATTCCCAGACACTCCCAATATCCATCCACTCCCAATACACACCCACTCCCAGTACCCACCCACTCCCAATATCTACCCACTCCCAATACCCATCCACTCCCAATATCCACCCACACACAATACCCACCCACTCACAATACCCATACACTCTCAATACCCAACCACTCCCAATACCCACATACTCCCAATACCCACACACTCCCAATACCCACATATCCCCAATACCCACCCAATCCCAATATCCACATACTCCCAATACCCACATACTCCCAATACGCACCAGCTACCAATACCCACCCACTCCCAATACTCACCCACTCCCAATACCCACATACTTCCAATTCCCACACACTCCCAATATCCACCCACTCCCAATATCCACCCACTTCCAATACCCACCCACTCCCAGTACCCACCCACTCCCAATAGCTACCCACTCCCAATAACCACCCACTGCCAATACCCACACACTCCCAATAACCACCCACTCCCAATACCCACACACTCCCAATATCCACCCACTCTCAATATGTGCCCACTCCCACTACCCATCCACTCCCAATATACACCCACTCGCAATACCCACATACTCCCAATACCCACCCACTCCCAATACCCACATATCCCCAATACCCACCCAATCCAAATACCCACATACTCCCAATACCCACCCACTAACAGTACCCACCCACTCTTAATACTCAGCCACTCCCAATACCCACCCACTCCTAATATTCACCCACTCCCAATACCCACCCACTCCCAATACCCACCAACTGCCAATACCCTCCCACTCCCAATACTCACCCACTCCCAATACTCACCCACTCCCAATACTCACCCACTCCCAATACCCACACACTCCCAATACCCACACACTCCCAATACACACATACTCCCAATACCCACCCACTAACAGTACCCACCCACTCTTAATACTCAGCCACTCCCAATACCCACCCACTCCTAATATTCACCCACTCCCAATACCCACCCACTCCCAATACCCACCAACTGCCAATACCCACCCACTCCCAATACTCACCCACTCCCAATACTCACCCACTCCCAATACCCACACACTCCCAATACACACATACTCCCAATACCCACCCACTACCAATACCCACCCACTCCCAATATTCCCCCACTCCCAATACACACCCGCTCCCAATACTCACCCCCAACCAATATCCATCCACACCCAATACTCACCCACTCCCAATACCCAAACACCCCCAATACCCACCCACTCCCAATACCCAGCCATTCCCAATACCCAGCCACTCCCAATACTCACCCACTCCCAATACTCACCCTCTCCCAATACCCAGCCACTCCCAATACCCACCCACTCCCAAATGCCACCCACTCCCAATACCCACCCACTCCCAATATGTGCCCACTCCCAATACACACCCACTCCCAATACCCACATACCCCCAATACACAACCATTCCCAATACCCACGTAATCCCAATGCCCACCCACTCCCAATACCCACATAATCCCAATACTCACCCACTCCCAATATCCACCCACTCCCAATACTCACCCACTCCCAGTACCCACGCACTCCTAATACTCACCCACTCCCAATACCCAACCTCTCCCAATACCCACCCACTCCCAATATTCACCCACTCTCAATACCCACCCACTCACAATAACCATCCACTCCCAGTACCCACCCACTCCCAATATTCACCCACTCTCAATACCCACATACTCCCAATGCCCGCATACACTCAGTACCCACCCACTCCCAATACCACCCCCACTCCCAATACCCACCTACTCCCAATATCCACCCACTCCCAATACCCACCTACTCCCAATATCCACCCACTCCCAATACCCACCTACTCCCAATATTCACCCACTCCCAATACCCACCTACTCCCAATATCCACCCACTCCCAATACCCACCTACTTCCAATATCCACCCACTCCCAATACCCACCCACTCCCAATACCCACCTACTCCCAATATCCACCCACTCCCAATACCCACCTACTTCCAATATCCACCCACTCCCAATACCCACCCACTCCCAATACCCACCTACTCCCAATATCCACCCACTCCCAATACCCACCTACTTCCAATATCCACCCACTCCCAATACCCACCCACTCCCAATACCCACCCACTGCCAATACTCACCCACACCCAATACCCACCCTCTCCCAATATCCACCCACTCCCAATACGCACCCACTCCCAATACCCACATACTCCCAATTCCTACCCACACATCACAGCTGGCCCACATTTGACTAGCGGCAAATCCACTTCTCTGCCCATGCCCCCACCCAGTCCCTGACCACAGCTCCGCTCGTGCCCATCCTCAATCTGACCACTCCCTTCCTTGTCCCCACCAAGCCACACTATGCCCACTGGCTCCACCCCTGCCCCCCAACACTTCCCCTCCCCCCTCCCCAGTGGGCGATGATTGGTGTCTGAATGAGTTCGGGGTGGTGGCTTACCCCAGACTAATGCGCCGACGACCCGGTAACCGGAGGGAGGGGCACATCGGTGGTGCCAACGCACCCTCGCTTGATTCTGGATGGCCACTGCTCCCTCGTGGATCGCCACCTACTGCCCTACTCCGGTAACACGACGGAGAGGAGTGTGGATGGGTGGGTGGGGGAGTTGGCCTTGGTTTCTCCAGACTTTCTCGGCCCACCCAGACCACGAATGTCATTCCCCCGGCAAGCCCCCTCCCTTTATCCTCACCTCTTCAACTCCCAAAGCCCTCCACGGGGATCGGGACACTCACTGTAAGCACGAAGTCCGACGCTGCAGGATGTCTCCCTCGTCTGGTTGTTATGGCAACGGTAAATCCCCAAGTCCGTCTGCTCCACCTTTTCCCAGTGGTACTGGGCCTCCTTGGAGTGAAGGTTTTGCCAGATTGAACTGTTATAGCTTCTCATCTGCCAGATGACTTCCCGCCCGGAGACATTGCACTGCAGTTGGAAGGAACTCCCGAGCTCCGCGCGGACGGAAGGCTTGGGAATTGTCAGGGCCCCCACTGGAAGCAAAGACTGGTGGTCAATATCGCCCACTGGGCAAATGGCGCAAACTGACAGTCCCCCTGTACACGGCTGCGTATTTCAGGAGACAAACTGAGAGTCGGACGTCTGCATGTTGCCTTCGGTATCGTTGTGGATCGGGCTCGGCTTTGCACGTTTGACTTGGAGCAGAATGGTCATAGAACCATTGAATCGCTACAGCGTGGAAACAGGTCGTTTGGCCCCAAAGGTCCATACCGACCCTCTGAAGAGTAACTCACCAAGACCCATTCCCCTACCTTATTATTCTACATTTACCCCTGGCTAATGCACCTAACCTGCACATCCCTGGGCACTATGGGACAATTTAGCATGGCCAATCCACCCTAACCTACACATCCCTGGGCACTATGGGACAATTTAGCATGGCCAATCCACCCTAACCTACACATCCCTGGGCACTATGGGACAATTTAGCATGGCCAATCCACCCTAACCTGCACATCCCTGGGCACTATGGGACAATTTAGCATGGCCAATCCACCCTAACCTGCACATCCCTGGTCACTATGGGACAATTTAGCATAGCCAATTTACCCTAACCTGCACATCCCTGGTCACTATGGGACAATTTAGCATGGCCAATCCACCCTAACCTGCACATCCCTGGGCACTATGGGACAATTTAGCATGGCCAATCCACCCTAACCTGCACATCCCTGGACACTATGGGACAATTTAGCATAGCCAATTTACCCTAACCTGCACATCCCTGGGCACTATGGGACAATTTAGCATGGCCAATCCACCCTAACCTGCACATCCCTGGGCACTATGGGACAATTTAGCATGGCCAATCCACCCTAACCTGCACATCCCTGGGCACTATGGGACAATTTAGCATGGGCAATCCACCCGAACCTGCACATCCCTGGGTACTATGGGACAATTTAGCATGGCCAATCCACCCTAACCTGCACATCCCTGGGTACTATGGGACAATTTAGCATGGCCAATCCACCCTAACCTGCACATCCCTGGGTACTATGGGACAATTTAGCATGGGCAATCCACCCTAACCTGCACATCCCTGGGTACTATGGGACAATTTAGCATGGCCAATCCACCCTAAACTGCACATCCCTGGGCACTATGGGACAATTTAGCATGGCCAATCCACCCTAACCTGCACATCCCTGGGTACTATGGGACAATTTAGCACGGCCAATCCACCCTAACCTGCACATCCCTGGGCACTATGGGACAATTTAGCACGGCCAATCCACCCTAACCTGCACATCTTTGGATCAAACATGAATTCTGTTTCATAAATCCATTGTCCAATCATATCTTTGTTTCATATTAAAATAATTTCTTCCCGACTGTTGATATCAATCTAATAAATCTCCTCATCTCTCATCTTCCTCTCCTTTCTTACATGTTTGGGTTATCTTTCCTGTTTTCAAGTGTGAAGGAACTTTTCCAGTATCTACAGACTTTCGAAAGATCACCACCAATGCTTCTATTATCATTATTTCCATGTTTTTCAACACTCTGAGATATACCTCATCTCATCCAAGGAATCCATCCAACTTCAATTCAATTAACTTTTGGAATTCTGCTTGTTGGTAGTAATTTCACCATCACATTTTTAGAAGTCTTCACTCATAAGGCCATACAACTGTGCCTGATCTTTGGAGAAAGTGAGTTAGATACTTCTCAGGCATGGCCAGGTATCCAGGATTGCAACGTGAAAACTGCCTTTCTGACTGGCTTTCAGAATTTTAAGGTGCCCTTTCCCAGAGAACAGAGAGAGGGGGCAGTCCTTTGAAACCACCTGGAAACTCAGGCAGGTTTCTGTTTTTGACGCTCACCCTCTCTCCCCTCGCATGTGCACACACACACACACATATACACACAGATGCACACACAGAGACACACACACATGCACACACCCACCCACACACAGAGACAGCACACTCCTGCACATACAGACACACACATACAGACACACACACATGCAGACACGTACAGACGCACGCAGACACTCACATATAGACACACGCAGCCACAGACACTCATACACACAGTCACAGACATTCACAACACAAATACACACAAAGACAGGCACTCATATACACACACACACTCACACATGCACTCACGTGCACACACACACACACTCAGGCACATACATACACTCACACGTGCACACTCGCACACCCATGCACATACATACACATACTCGCGCACACACAAGTACATATACGCTCACACACACACACATATATGTGCACACAAAATCCCCATGAGTGTTAGAGGTGGAGGGTATGAGGCGCGAGGCAGCTCCTGGGATCCTCTTCACACGTTCCCCTGAAGGAGAAACAGAAGGAATAGGAACCGACGTAGCCCTTTGAGACTCCTCCACCATCCAGTGGGGTCATGGCTGATCATCCAACATACCTTCCTGTTCGCGCTTTCTTCCCCATGTCCTTTCATCTATTTCACCCCAATCTCTGTCTCTCCCCAAGTAGATCGAAGACCACACGTGGAATGTGTTAAACACTTATGCTCACCTCATTTAAGGAAGAATATGCACAGGATTTCAGAGAATCTCCACAGCGTGGAAACAGCCACTGTGCTGGTCTGTTTTGTGTGTGTGTGTGTACTGCCTCAGCACTGACCCTCCGACAGTGCGGCACTCCCTCAGCACTGACCCTCCGACAGTGCGGTACTCCCTCAGCACTGACCCTCCGACAGTGCAGCACTCCCTCAGCACTGACCCTCCGACAGTGCAGCACTTCCTCAGCACTGACCCTCCGACAGTGCGGCACTGCCTCAGCACTGACCCTCTGACAGTGCGGCACTCCCTCAGCACTGACCCTCCGACAGTGCGGCACTCCCTCAGCACTGACCCTCCGACAGTGCGGCACTCCCTCAGCACTGATCCTCCGACAGTGCGGCACTGCCTCAGCACTGACCCTCCGACAGTGCGGCACTCCCTCAGCACTGACCCTCCGACAGTGCGGTACTCCCTCAGCACTGACCCTCCGACAGTGCAGCACTCACTCAGCACTGACCCTCCGACAGTGCGGCACTCCCTCAGCTCTGACCCTCCGACAGTGCCCACTCCCTCAGCACTGACCCTCCGACAGTGCACCACTCCCTCAGCACTGACCCTCCGACACTGCGGCACTCCCTCAGCACTGACCCTCCGACAGTGCGGCACTCCTTCAGCACTGACCCTCCGACAGTGCGGCTCTCCCTCAGCACTGACCCTCCGACAGTGCGGCTCTCCCTCAGCACTGCCCCTCCGACAGTGCAGGACTCCCTCAGCACTGACCCTCCGACAGTGCGGCACTCCCTCAGCACTGACCCTCCGACAGTGCGGCACTCCCTCAGCACTGACCCTCCGACAGTGCGGCTCTTCCTCAGCTCTGACCCTCCGACAGTGCGGCACTCCCTCAGCACTGACCCTCCGACAGTGCAGCACTCCCTCAGCACTGACCCTCCGACAGTGTGGCACTCCCTCAGCACTGACCCTCCGACAGTGCGGCACTCCCTCAGCACTGACCCTCCGACAGTGCGGCACTCCCTCAGCACTGACCCTCCGACAGTGTGGCACTCCCTCAGCACTGACCCTCCGACAGTGCGGCACTCCCTCAGCACTGACCCTCCCACAGCGCAGCACTCCCTCAGCACTGACCCTCCCACAGTGTGGCACTCCCTCAGCACTGACCCTCCCACAGTGCGGCACTCCCTCAGCACTGACCCTCCCACAGTGTGGCACTCCCTCAGCACTGACCCTCCCACAGTGCGGCGCTCCCTCAGCACTGACCCTCCGACAGTGCGGCACTCCCTCAGCACTGACCCTCCGACAGTGCGGCACCCCCTCAGCACTGACCCTCTGACAGTGTGGCACTCCCTCAGTACTGACCCTCTGACAGTGCGGCTTTCCCTCAGTACTGATCCTCTGACAGTGCGGCACTCCCTCAGCACTGACCCTCCGACAGTGCGGCACTCCCTCAGCACTGACCCTCCCAAAGTGCGGCACTCCCTCAGCACTGACCCTCCGACAGTGCCGCCCTCCCTCAGCACTGACCCTCCGACAGTGCGGCACTCCCTCAGCACTGACCCTCCGACAGTGCGGCACTACCTCAGCACTGACCCTCCCACAGTGCGGCACTCCCTCAGCACTGACCCTCCAACAGTGCCGCCCTCCCTCAGCACTGACCCTCCGACAGTGCGGCACTCCCTCAGCACTGACCCTCCGACAGTGCGGCACTCCCTCAGCACTGACCCTCCGACAGTGCAGGACTCCCTCAGCACTGACCCTCCGACAGTGCGGCACTCCCTCAGCACTGACCCTCCGACAGTGCGGCACTCCCTCAGCACTGACCCTCCGACAGTGCGGCTCTCCCTCAGCTCTGACCCTCCGACAGTGCGGCACTCCCTCAGCACTGACCCTCCGACAGTGTGGCACTCCCTCAGCACTGACCCTCCCACAGTGCGGCACTCCCTCAGCACTGACCCTCCGGCAGTATGGCACTCCCTCAGCACTGACGCTCCGACAGTGCTGTGCTCCCTCAGCATTGACGGTCCCACAGTGCGGCACTCCCTCAGTACTGACCCTCCGGCAGTATGGCACTCCCTCAGCACTGACGCTCCAGCGGTATGGCACTCCTTCAGCACTGACCCTCTGACAGTGCGGCACTCCCTCAGCACTGACTCTCCGACAGTGCGGCACTCCCTCAGCACTGACCCTCACACAGTGCGGCACTCCCTCAGCACTGACCCTCCCACAGTGCGGCACTCCCTCAGCACTGACCCTCCCACAGTGCGGCACTCCCTCAGCACTGACCCTCCCACAGTGTGGCACTCCCTCAGCACTGACCCTCCGACAGTGCAGCACTCCCTCAGCAGTGACCCTCTGACAGTGCGGCACTCCCTCAGCACTGACCCTCCCACAGTGAGGCGCTCCCTCAGCACTCACCCTCCGACAGTGCGGCACTCCCTCAGCACTGACCCTCAAACAGTGCGGCACTCCCTCAGCACTGACCCTCTGACAGTGCGGCACTCCCTCAGCACTGACCCTCTGACAGTGTGGCACTCCCTCAGTACTGACCCTCCGACAGTGCGGCACTCCCTCAGCACTGACCCTCTGACAGTGTGGCACACCCTCAGTACTGACCCTCCGACAGTGCGGCACTCCCTCAGCACTGACCCTCACACAGTGCGACACTCCCTCAGCACTGACCCTCCGACAGTGCGGCACTCCCTCAGCACTGACCCTCTGACAGTGTGGCACTCCCTCAGTACTGACCCTCCGACAGTGCGGCACTCCCTCAGCACTGACCCTCTGACAGTGTGGCACTCCCTCAGTACTGACCCTCTGACAGTGTGGCACTCCCTCAGTACTGACCCTCTGACAGTGCAGCACTCCCTCAGCACTGACCCTCTGACAGTGCGACACTCCCTCAGCACTGACCCTCTGACAGTGCGGCACTCCCTCAGCACTGACCCTCTGACAGTGTGGCACTCCCTCAGTACGGACCCTCCGACAATGCGGCACTCCCTCAGCACTGACCCTCTGACAGTGTGGCACTCCCTCAGCACTGACCGTCACACAGTGCGACACTCCCTCAGCACTGACCCTCCGACGGTGCGGCACTCCCTCAGCACTGACCCTCTGACAGTGTGGCACTCCCTCAGTACTGACCCTCCGACAGTGCGGCACTCCCTCAGCACTGACCCTCTGACAGTGTGGCACTCCCTCAGTACTGATCCTCTGACAGTGCGGCACTCCCTCAGCACTGACCCTCTGACAGTGTGGCACTCCCTCAGTACTGACCCTCCGACAGTGCGGCATTCCCTCAGCACTGACCCTCTGACAGTGTGGCACTCCCTCAGCATTGACCCTCCCACAGTGCGGCACTCCCTCAGTACTGACCCTCCGGCAGTATGGCACTCCCTCAGCACTGACCCTCTGACAGTGCGGCACTCCCTCAGCACTGACCCTCTCACAGCGCAGCACTCCCTCAGCACTGACCCTCCGACAGTGCCACACTCCCTCAGCACTGACCCTCCGACAATGCCGCACTCCCTCAGCACTGACCCTCCGACAGTGTGGCACTCCCTCAGCACTGACCCTCCGACAGTGCGGCACTCCCTCAGCACTGACCCTCCGACACTGCGACACTCCCTCAGCACTGACCCTCTGACAGTGTGGCACTCCCTCAGCACTGACCCTCCGACAGTGCGGCACTCTCTCAGCACTGACCCTCTGACAGTGTGGCACTCCCTCAGCACTGACTCTCCAACAATGCGGCACTCCTTCAGCACTGACCCTCCGACAGCAGAGTTGGTCTGTACTGTGGGACTAACACCTGTGAATTGGGACCCTAAGCCTTCAGTTCGATATCCAAAGTTAGAATATTTCTGACAGAGCTCACATGACTGGAAAATGAGTTCAGCTCCGTGCTCCATTGTCCTGCTCTGTCTAAGTTCCTCTTTGGCCATAGCTGTCATCTGTATCAGCCAGAAAACCAGTCTGACATCTCACGTTGACTTCCTACCCAGCTGCCAGGGGATCCCTTGTATATCATTGCTTCGTGGTCTAACTTGCTGCGATATCTCAGACAGCTCGGTGTGAAATCTCGTTTTGTGGTTCTTGCCCAGAGGTCACTGTGATGGAGGCCGTTTTCGGCAACAATCCCCTGCTTTCTGATCTCATGATGAACACATACAGTGAGGCACACGGTTACACACAGAGATATACCAGCAGCCAGATACATGTTCTGTAATCCACACAGACACACACATACAGTAACATTCAGACACACATTCTGTAATACACACAGACACACACATACAGTAACATTCAGACACACATTGTGTAATCCACACAAACATGTACAGTAACATTCAGAGTCACATTCTGTAATCCACACAGACACACATACAGTAACATTCAGAGTCACATTCTGTAATCCACACAGACACACACATACAGTAACATTCAGACACACACTCTGTAATACACACAGACACACACATACAGTAACATTCAGACACACATTGTGTAATCCACACAGACACAAACATACAGTAACATTCAGAGACACATTCTGTAATCCACACAGACACAAACATACAGTAACATTCAGACACACATTGTGTAATCCACACAGACACAAACATACAGTAACATTCAGAGACACATTCTGTAATACACACAGACACACACATACAGTAACATTCAGACACACATTCTGTAATACACACAGACACACATGTACAGTAACATTCAGACACACATTCTGTAATACACACAGACACAAACATACAGTAACATTCAGAGTCACATTCTGTAATCCACACAGACACACACATACAGTAACATTCAGAGTCACATTCTGTAATCCACACAGACACACACATATAGTAACATTCAGACACACACTCTGTATTACACACAGACACACATACAGTAACATTCAGACACACACTCTGTAATACACACAGACACACACATACAGTAACATTCAGAGTCACATTCTGTAATCCACACAGACACACACATACAGTAACATTCAGAGTCACATTCTGTAATCCACACAGACACACACATATAGTAACATTCAGACACACATTCTGTAATACACACAGACACAAACATACAGTAACATTCAGAGTCACATTCTGTAATCCACACAGACACACACATACAGTAACATTCAGAGTCACATTCTGTAATCCACACAGACACACACATATAGTAACATTCAGACACACATTCTGTAATACACACTGACACACACATACAGTAACATTCAGACACACACTCTGTAATACACACAGACACACATACAGTAACATTCAGACACACATTCTGTAATACACACAGACACACACATACAGTAACATTCAGGCACACACTCTGTAATACACACAGACACACACATACAGTAACATTCAGGCACACGCTCTGTAATACACACAAACACACACATATAGTAACATTCAGACACACATTCTGTAATACACACAGACACACACATACAGTAACATTCAGACACACATTCTGTAATCCACACAGACACACACATATAGTAACATTCAGACACACATTCTGTAATACACACTGACACACACATACAGTAACATTCAGGCACACATTCTGTAATACACACAGACACACACATACAGTAACATTCAGACACACATTCTGTAATACACACTGACACACACATATAGTAACATTCAGACACACATTCTGTAATACACACAGACACACACATACAGTAACATTCAGGCGCACACTCTGTAATACACACAGACACACACATACAGTAACATTCAGGCACACACTCTGTAATACACACAGACACACACATACAGTAACATTCAGACACACACTCTGTAATACACACAGACACACACATACAGTAACATTCAGACACACATTCTGTAATACACACAGACACACACATATAGTAACATTCAGACACACATTCTGTAATACACACAGACACACACATACAGTAACATTCAGGCACACATTGTGTAATCCACACACACACACACATACAGTAACATTCAGACACACACTCTGTAATACACACAGACACACACATACAGTAACATTCAGGCACACACTCTGTATTACACACAGAGACACACATGTACAGTAACATTCAGACACACTCTGTATTACACACAAACACACACATGTACAGTAACATTCAGACACACACTCTGTATTACACACACACACACATACACACATACAGTAACATTCAGACACACATTGTGTAATCCACACACAGACACACACATACAGTAACATTCAGACACACATTGTGTAATCCACACAGACACAAACATACAGTAACATTCAGACACACATTGTGTAATCCACACAGACACAAACATACAGTAACATTCAGACACACATTGTGTAATCCACACAGACACACACATACAGTACCATTCAGACACACATTCTGTAATACACACACACACATATACAGTAACATTCAGACACACACTCTGTAATCCACACAGACACACACATACAGGAACATTCAGAGTCACATTCTGTAATCCACACAGACACACACGTACAGTAACATTCAGGCACACACTCTGTATTACACACAGAGACACACATGTACAGTAACATTCAGACACACTCTGTATTACACACAGACACACACATGTACAGTAACATTCAGACACACACTCTGTATTACACACACACACACATACAGTAACATTCAGACACACATTGTGTAATCCACACAGACACACACATACAGTACCATTCAGACACACATTCTGTAATACACACACACATATATACAGTAACATTCAGACACACACTCTGTAATCCACACAGACACACACATACAGTAACATTCAGAGTCACATTGTGTAATCCACACACACAAACATACAGTAACATTGAGACACACACTCTGTATTACACACAGACACACACGTACAGTAACATTCAGACACACACTCTGTATTACACACAGACACACACGTACAGTAACATTCAGACACACATTGTGTAATACACACAGACACACACATACAGTAACATTCAGACACACACTCTGTAATCCACACAGACACACACATACAGTAACATTCAGACACACACTCTGTAATACACACAGACACACATACAGTAACATTCAGACACACATTGTGTAATACACACAGACACACACATACAGTAACATTCAGACACACACTCTGTAATCCACACAGACACACACATACAGTAACATTCAGAGTCACATTGTGTAATCCACACACACACAAACATACAGTAACATTGAGACACACACTCTGTATTACACACAGACACACACGTACAGTAACATTCAGACACACACTCTGTATTACACGCAGACACACACACGTACAGTAACATTCAGGCACACACTCTGATATCCACACAGACCCACACATACAGTAACATTCAGAGTCACATTGTGTAATCCACACACACACAAACATACAGTAACATTGAGACACACACTCTGTAATCCACACAGACACACACATACAGTAACATTCAGGCACACACTCTGATATCCACACAGACACACACATACAGTAACATTCAGGCACACACTCTGATATCCACACAGACACACACATACAGTAACATTCAGGCACACACTCTGATATCCACACAGACACACACATACAGTAACATTCAGACACACATTCTGTAATCCACACAGACACACACATACAGTAACATTCAGGCACACACTCTGATATCCACACAGACACACACATACAGTAACATTCAGGCACACACTCTGATATCCACACAGACACACATATACAGTAACATTCAGACACACATTCTGTAATCCACACAGACACACACATACAGTAACATTCAGGCACACACTCTGATATCCACACAGACACACACATACAGTAACATTCAGGCACACACTCTGATATCCACACAGACACACACATACAGTAACATTCAGACACACACTCTGTAATCCACACAGACACACACATACAGTAACATTCAGACACACACTCTGTAATCCACACAGACACACACATATACAGTAACATTCAGACACACATTGTGTAATCCACACAGACACACACATACAGTAACATTCAGGCACACACTCTGTAATCCACACAGACACACATATACAGTAACATTCAGACACACATTGTGTAATCCACACAGACACAAACATACAGTAACATTCAGACACACATTGTGTAATCCACACACACACATACAGTAACATTCAGACACACACTCTGTAATCCACACAGACACACACATACAGTAACATTCAGACACACATTGTGTAATCCACACAGACACACACGTACAGTAACATTCAGACACACACTCTGTATTACACACAGAGACACACATGTACAGTAACATTCAGACACACTCTGTATTACACACAAACACACACATGTACAGTAACATTCAGACACACTCTGTATTACACACAAACACACACATGTACAGTAACATTCAGACACACTCTGTATTACACACAAACACACACATGTACAGTAACATTCAGACACACTCTGTATTACACACAAACACACACATGTACAGTAACATTCAGACACACTCTGTATTACACACAGACACACACATGTACAGTAACATTCAGACACACACTCTGTATTACACACAAACACACACATGTACAGTAACATTCAGACACACTCTGTATTACACACAGAGACACACACGTACAGTAACATTCAGACACACTCTGTATTACACACAGACACACACACGTACAGTAACATTCAGACACACACTCTGTATTACACACAGACACACACACGTACAGTAACATTCAGACACACACTCTGTATTACACACAGACACACACACGTACAGTAACATTCAGACACACTCTGTATTACACACAGAGACACACACGTACAGTAACATTCAGACACACACTCTGTATTACACACAGACACACACACGTACAGTAACATTCAGACACACTCTGTATTACACACAGAGACACACACGTACAGTAACATTCAGACACACTCTGTATTACACACAGACACACACACGTACAGTAACATTCAGACACACACTCTGTATTACACACAGACACACACATGTACAGTAACATTCAGCCACACACTCTGTATTACACACAGACACACACACGTACAGTAACATTCAGACACACACTCTGTATTACACACAAACACACACGTACAGTAACATTCAGACACACACTCTGTATTACACACAGACACACACACGTACAGTAACATTCAGACACACACTCTGTATTACACACAGACACACACACGTACAGTAACATTCAGACACACACTCTGTATTACACACAAACACACACGTACAGTAACATTCAGACACACACTCTGTATTACACACAAACACACACGTACAGTAACATTCAGACACACACTCTGTATTACACACAGACACACACGTACAGTAACATTCAGACACACACTCTGTATTACACACAGACACACACACGTACAGTAACATTCAGACACACACTCTGTATTACACACAGACACTCACATGTACAGTAACATTCAGACACACACTCTGTATTACACACAGACACACACACGTACAGTAACATTCAGACACACACTCTGTATTACACACAGACACACACATGTACAGTAACATTCAGACACACACACTCTGTATTACACACAGACACACATGTACAGTAACACACACCAAGAACAAAGAGAACCTAGATCAGGACAGCCCAGGCACAGACCCTATAGCCCACCCAAACTGTGCTGACACATGATCTCTTTCGAAACAAAAAACCTTTTGCCTGTACCTGGGCTGTCTCTCCTGCTTGTTCATGTATCTATCAAGGTGCTCTTCAACCTTGCTACTGTATCCCCTTCACCACCTCATCCAGCAATGCATTTATTACTCTTTATGCAAAAAACTTGCCTTTCAAATCTCATTCAAACTTCCTCCTTTTAACTTAAACCTATGTTCCCGAGTAATTGACATTTCTACCATCGAGAAAGGGCTCCAACTAGCCATTCTATCCATGCCTCTCATAGTTGTTTAAGCTTCTATCAGGACACCCCTCAACCTACAACAATCAAGTGAAAACAAACCAATTTTTTCAGTTCCCTCCTCTTAGCTAATGCCCCCCTCAACCAGGCCACGTCCTGGTAAACCATTTCTGTATCCTCTCCAAAGCCTCCACTTCCTTTTGGTAGCGTGGCAACCAGGACTGTACACCGTTTCCCAACTGTGCCCTCACCAAACTTCTATACGATTGCAATATGACTTGCCAATTTTTATATTCATTGCCCCAACCAATGAAAGAAAGCCTTCCAGACCACCTTATCCAGGCGTGCTGTCACAGTAGGGAAACTGTGGCACCCGCACGCCTAGGTCTCTCTGTATGCTGCTGAGGATTTCGTGGGCTCTGCATTAAATCTTCCAAAATGCATGACCTTGCATTTGTCCCGATTAAATTCCATCTGCTGTTTCTCTTCCCAACTGTCTATATCCTGCTGTAACCCTTCCAATCTCCTCTCTATCTGCAGCTCCCTCAATCTTACTAACTTACTAAACATGCTACCCCCACTCTACTGCAGATCATTTCTATATATTATAACTAACAGAGGTCCCAGCACTGATCCCTGCGGCACACCACACATCACAGATCTCCAGTTGGAAAAATAATTTCTACATTGGCTCTCCGTCCTCTATGACTCAGCCAGTTCCGTATTCAACCTATCAGCTCAGCCTGGATCCCATGTGATTTTACCTGTTGTATCAACTTGGTAATGGCCTTGCTAAAGTCCATGTGCACAACATCTCCCACCCTGCCCTTATCAGCTATCGTTGTCACTTCCTCAATAGATTTAAGGTTGTGAGACACAATATTTCCCCACACAAAGTCAGGCTGCCTATCGTTAATAAGTGCATATTTCCCAAATGTAAGTAAATCCTACCCCTTGATAAACCTCTCCAATAATTTCCTTACCACTGACGTAAGGCTCACCGGTATGTGATTTCCTGAATTATCCCTATTGCCCCTTCTTAAATAAACCAACAATGCTGGCCACACTCCAGTCCTGTGAGATCTCTTCTGTCACTGAACAGGGAGACAAGGATTTGGTCTGAGATCCCAGTCATTTCTTCACCTGGCTCCCTTAGCGTTCTGGGATCGATCCCATCAGGTCCTGAGGACTTGTCTACCTTAATACTCGTCCTTTGTCATACCGACGTGCCCCAGAATATCAGCGTACCCATCCCGAGACTCACCGTCCTTCTCCTTTGGGAATACTGATTTATTAAGAACCTCACCCACTTCCTCTGGCTTTTCCTAGCCACCCTCTTGCTCCTCACACATGGACAAAAGACATTGGGATTTTCCTTGATCCCTGTGTCAGGGACATTTCAAGGTCCCTTTGAGAACCTCCGAATTCCTGGTTTGAGTTCGTTTCTGCTATCTTTGTGTCCTTCAAGGGGTTTGTCCGTCTTCTGTTTCCTCAACCTTACACATGCTTCCTTTTTCTTTTGGACTCTGTAACACAGCCAGGCACACAGACAGTAACACACATAACACAGACAGTAACACACATAACACAGACAGACACACACATAACACAGACAGTAACACACATAACACAGACAGTAACACACATAACACAGACAGTAACACACATAACACAGACAGACACACACATAACACAGACAGTAACACACATAACACAGACAGACACACACATAACACAGACAGTAACACACATAACACAGACAGTAACACACATAACACAGACAGTAACACACATAACACAGACAGACACACACACCTTAATACATATGGACAGTAACACAGCCAGGCACACAGACAGTAATGCATACAGACACACACATACAGTAACACACATAACACAGACAGACACACACACCTTAATACATATGGACAGTAACACAGCCAGGCACACATACTGTAATGCATACAGACACACACATACAGTAACACACATAACACAGACAGACACACATACCTTAATACATATGGACAGTAACACAGCCAGGCACACATACAGTAACACACATAACACAGACAGACACACACATAATACAGACACACATAACACAGACAGACACACGCACCTTAATACATATAGACAGTAACACAGACACACATACTGTTATGCAAAGATACGCACACATACAGTAATGCACATAACACAGACAGACACACATACCTTAATACATATAGACAGTAACACAGACACACATACTGTTATGCAAAGATACGCACACATACAGTAATGCACATAACACAAACAGACACACATACCTTAATACATATGGACAGTAACACAAACAGACACACATACTGTAATGCATACAGACACACACTTACAGTAACACACATAACACAGACACACATACCTTAATACATATAGACAGTAACACAGCCAGACACACATACAGTAACACACATAACACAGACAGACACACATACCTTAATACATATAGACAGTAACACAGCCAGATACACATACTGTATTGCATACAGACACACACATACAGTAACACACATAACACAGACAGTAACACACATAACACAGACAGACACATATACCTTAATACATATAGACAGTAACACAGCCAGACACACGTACAGTAACACACATAACACAGACAGACACACATACCTTAATACATATAGACAGTAACACAGCCAGATACACATACTGTAATGCATACAGACACACACATACAGTAACACACATAACACAGACAGACACACTCATAACACAGACAGACACACATAACATAGACAGACACACATACCTTAATACATATAGACAGTAACACAGACAGACACACATACAATATCACACATAACACAGACAGACACACATACCTTAATACACATAGACAGTAACACAGACAGACACACATACTGTAATGCATACAGACAGACACACATACAGTAACACACATAACACAGTCAGACACACTCATAACACAGACACACATAACATAGACAGACACACATACCTTAATACATATAGACAGTAACACAGACAGACACACATACAATATCACACATAGCACAGACAGATACACATAACACAGACAGACACACATACAATATCACACATAGCACAGACAGATACACATAACACAGACAGACACACATACAATATCACACATAACACAGACAGACACACATAACATAGACAGACACACATACCTTAATACATATAGACAGTAACACAGACAGACACACATACTGTAATGCATACAGACACACACTTACAGTAACACACATAACACAGACAGACAGACACACCTTAATGCACGTAGACTGTAACACAGCCAGACACACATACAGTATAACACACATACAGATGCACATATTAAAATGGGGTGGCTCTGTGGTTAACACTGCTGCCTCACAGTGCCAGGGACCCAGATTTGAATCCAGCCTCAGTCGACTGGATTGTCCCAGCGTGTGTGTGTGGGTTTCCTCTGGGTGCACTGGTTTCATCCCACAGTGCAAAGATGTGCAGGTCAGGTGGATTGGCCGTGCTCGATTTCCCCGTGGTGTTCAGACCACATGGGTTATTTGTCAGAAATGCAGGCATGAGGGGGTGGGTCTGGGTGGGATGCTGTTCGGAGGGTCAGTGCAGACTGGGTCAAATGGCCTCTCTCTGCACTGTGGGGATTCCATGAAAACATAAATGTGCACAGAGTCAAATAAATAACAGCAAATTCACAAATGACATCGGTTCTGTGGGTAGTGTCTGCCTCACTGGCAAGTCTGCGCGTCCCTTTGTACAAGCGTGTTATAAAGAACAAACATTATTAGGTTTTCTGTATCTTTCATGGCGGAAAGCAAGGGGGAAAGAAGTATATTTTATTGAGAAAACAAGGATTGTTGAACAAGGCCTGCACTATTTAAAATCAGGTTAGAGATACTCATTGTAAGCACTGTTTACACAGCTGCTTCTCCAAGCAGTGGAGAAGGTTAATTTGCAGATGAGCTGGAACTTGGGTCTCTGAATGGACGGAGCTTTAGTTTGCAACAGGTAGCTGATTGGTCTGTGGACCTGTGGCCAGTTATCAGTGAAA
>NW_028270188.1:59056894-59142268 GCF_037043375.1 Chiloscyllium plagiosum
TGCCTGTGTGTCTGTGTGTGCTTGTGTGTGTGTGCTTGTGTGTGTGTGAGTGTGTGTGTGAATGTGTGTGTGTGAGTCTGTGCGTGTTTGTGTGTGAATGTGTTTGTGTGTGAATGTGTGTGTGTGAGTGTGTGTGTTTGTGTGTGTGAGTGTCTGTGTGAGCCTGTGTGTGTGTGTCTATGTGTTTGTGAGAGTGTGTGTGAATGTGTGGGAGTGTTTGTGTGTGTGTGTGTGTCAGTCTGTGTGAGTGTTTGTGTGTGAGTGTGCGTGTGTGAGTGTGTGTGTGAGTGTGTGTGTGAGTGTGTGTGTGAGTATGTGAGTGTGTGTGAGTGTGTGTGTGCGTGAGTGTGTGTATGTGAGTGTGTGTGTGTTTGTGTGTGTGTTTGTGTGTATATCTGTGTGTGCGAGAGTGTGTTTGTGTGTGTGTGAATGTGTTTGTGTGTCTGTGTGTGAGTGTGTGTGTGAGTGTGTGTCTTTGTTTGTGTGAGTGCATGTGTGTGAGTGTGTGTGTGTTTGTGTGTGTGTGAGTGTGTGTGTGAGTTTGTGTGTTTGTGTGTGTGTATGTGAGTGAGTGTGTTTGTGTGTGTGAGTGTGTGTGTGTATGTGTGTGAGTGTGTGTGAGAGTGTGTGTGTGTGAGTGTGTGTGTGTGAGTTTGTGTGTGTTTGTGGGTGTGTGTGTGTGAGAGTGTGAGTGTATGTGTGTGAGTGTGTGTGTGTGTTGTGTATGTGAGTGTGTGTGTGTGAGTGTGTTTGTGTGTGAGTGCGTTAGTGTGTGTGTGTGTGTGTGTGTGTTCGTGTGTGTGAGTGTGTGTGTGAGTTTGTGTGTGTGTGAATGTGTGTGTGAGTGTGTGGGTGTGTGTGTGAGTGTCTGTGTGTGTCAGTGTGTGTGTCAGTGTGTGTGTGTATATCTGTGTATGTGAGGGGGACTGTGTTTGTGTGTGTGTCTGTGTGTGTGAGTATGAGTGTGTATGTGAGTGTGTGTGTGTTAGAGAGTGTGTGTGTTTGTGTGTGTCTGAGTCTGTGTGTCAGTGTGTGTGTGTGAGTGTGTGTTCATGTGTGTGAGTGTGTGTAAGTCTGTATGTGAGTGTGTATGTGTGACTGTGTGTGTGTGTGTGGATGAGTCTGTGTGTGTGTAGGTGTGACTCTGTGTGTGTGTTTGTGTGTGTGAGTGGGTGTGTGTCTGTGTGTGTAAGTTTGTGAGTGTGTGTGTTCTGGGCGCGTGTGTGCGTGTGTGCGTGTGAGTATGTGTAGGTGTGTGTGTGTGAGTGTGTGTGCGAGTGTGTGAGAGTGTGTGTGTGAGAGAGTGTGTGTGAGAGTGAGTGTGAGTGTGTGTGTGCGTGTGTGTTTGTGAGTGTGTGTGTCTCGTGTGTGTGTCTCGTGTGTGTGAGTGTGTGAGTCTCTGTGTGAGTGTGTGTAGGTGTGTGTGAGGGTGTGTGGGTGTATGGGTGCGCGTGTGTGTGTGTGTGTGTAAGTGTGTTTGTGATTGAGAGTCTGTGTGTATGTGTGTGGGTGAGTGTGTGTGTTCTGGGTGTGTGTGAGTGTGGGTGTGTAGGTATGTGTATGTGTGAGTGTGTGTGTGTGAGAGAGTGTGTGGGGGTGTGTGTGTGTGGGGGTGTCTGTGTGTGTGAGTATGTGTGTGTGCATGCATGTGTATACCTGTGTGTGTCTGCATGTGAGGGTATTTGTGTGTACATCTGTGTGTGTTTGTGCGTCTGTGTGTGCATGTGCATGTCTGTGTTTTGTGCCTGTGTGTAAGTGTGTGTGTCTGTGAGTCTGTAGGTGTCTGTGTGTGCGTCTGTGTGTTTGGTCTGTGTGTTGGTGTGTGTGTGTGCCTGTGTGTGTGTCTGTGTGTGTGTCTGTGTGAGTGTGTGTATATCTGTGTGTGTGCCTGTGTGAGCGTGTGTGCAAGTGTGTGTGTTTGTGTCTGTGTGTGTGAGCGTGTGTATATCTGAGTGTGTGAGTGTGTGTCTGTGCGAGTGTGTGTATATCTGTGTGTGTGTTTGTGTCTGTGTGTGTATATCTGTGCGAGTGTGTGTATATCTTTGTGTGTGAGTGTGATTGTCTGTGCGAGTCTATGTATATCTGTGTGTGTCGGTACGAGTGTGTGTATATCTGTGTGTCTGTGTGTGTGAATGTGTGTGTCTGTGCGAGTGTGTGTATCTCTATGTGTGTGTGAGTGTGTGTGCCTGTGTGAGTGTGTGTATATCTGTGTGTGTGTCTGTGCGAGTGTGTGTAAATCTGTGTATATATGTGTGTGAGTCTGTGTGAGTATGTGTATATCTGTGTGTGTGAGTGTGTGTGTCTGTGCGAGTGTGTGTATATCAGTGTGTCTGTGTGTGTGAGTGTGTGTGTCTGTGCGAGTGTGTGTATATCTGTGTGTGTATATCTGTTTGTGCCTGTGCGAGTGTGTGTATATATGTGTGTGTGAGTGTGTGTGCCTGTGCGAGTGTGTGTATATCAGTGTCTGTGTGTGTGAGTGTGTGTCTGTGCGAGTGTGTGTGTATCTGTGTGTCTGTGCGAGTGTGTGTGTCTGTGCAAGTGCGTGTATATCTGTGTGTCTGTGTGTGTGAGTGTGTGTGTGTCGGTGTGAGTGTATGTATATTTGTGTGTGTGTGTCTGTGCGAGTGTGTGTATATCTGTGTGAGTGTGTGTGTCTGTGCGAGTGTGTGTATATCTGTGTGTCTGTGTGTGTGTGAGTGTATGTCTGTACGAATGTGTGTGTCTGTGCGAATGTGTGTGTCTGTGTGAGTGTATGTATATCTGTGTGTCTGTGTGTGTGAGTGTGCGTGTGCGTATATCTGTGTGCCTGAGTGTGTGTGTCTGTGGGAATGTGTGTATATCTGTGTGTGAGTGTGTGTGTCTATGCGAGTGTGTATATCTGTGTGCCTGAGTCTGTGTGTCTGTGTGAGTGTGTGTATATCTGTGTGTGTGTGAGTGTGTGTGCCTGTGTGAGTGTGTGTATATCTGTGTGTCTGTGTGTGTGAGTGTGTGCGCCTGTGCGAGTGTGTGTGTCTGTGCGAGTGTATGTATATCTGTGTGTGTGTGTGTGTGTGTGTCTGTGCGAGTGTGTGTATATCTGTGTGTCTGTGTGTGTGAGTG
The DNA here is from genome assembly GCF_037043375.1 of Chiloscyllium plagiosum. Taxonomy (NCBI): domain Eukaryota; kingdom Metazoa; phylum Chordata; class Chondrichthyes; order Orectolobiformes; family Hemiscylliidae; genus Chiloscyllium; species Chiloscyllium plagiosum. Next base: position 59,059,994 of record NW_028270188.1, read on the forward strand.
TGTGCGCCTGTGCGAGTGTGTGTGTCTGTGCGAGTGTATGTATATCTGTGTGTGTGTGAGTGTGTGTGTCTGTGCGAGTGTGTGTGTGTGTGAGTGTGTGTGTCTGTGCGAGTGTGTGTATATCTGTGTGTGTGAGTGTGTGTGTCTGTGCGAGTGTGTGTATATCTGTGTGTGTGTGAGTGTGTGTGTCTGTGCGAGTGTGTGTATATCTGTGTGTCTGTGTGTGTGTGTGCTGCTGTACATTTGTGGCAATGTGCATGATGATATAAAGTGTCTGTATGTCTCACTGTATGTGTGTGCCTGTGTGCTTTACACTCTATGTGTCTGTGTGTGTCTTATTGTATGTACATTATGATATGTGTGTTTGCATGTATGACTGTGCACATTACTGCATTTGTGTCTATGTGCATTATGGTAAGTGCAAGTGTGTGTGTTTTACTGTCAGTAAGTGTCTCTGTGATACAGTGTGCACAGAGCGGAAATCTCTTGAGCAGGTGCCTCTTTGGAGACAGGATGTGCACATGCAGGAGGTGTAAAGGTCTTTCAGGCCCTTGGGTTTTAAACAGGAGCCGGGGGAACAGTTAGAACTCTTTCGAAATAAGCTGATGTCTTTGTCTAGAACTTTATATCCAAACAAAGTTTGCTTTCTTGCATCTTTTATCGTCAGTCCATCTGTGTGTGTGTGTGTGTCTGTGTGTGTGTGTGTGTGTGTGTGTGTGTGTCTGTGTGTGTGTGTGTCTGTGTGTGTGTGTCTGTGTGTGTGTGTGTGTGTGTGTGTGTGTCTGTGTGTGTATGCGTCTGTGTGTGTGTGCGTGTGTGTGTGTGTGCGTGCATGTGTGTGTATGCGTCTGTGTGTGTGCATGAGTGTGTGTCTGTGTGTGTGTGTGTGTCTGTGTGTGTGTCTGTGTGTATGAGTCTGTGTTTGTGTGCCTGTGCGTGTGTGTCTGTGTGTGTGAGTCTGTGTTTGTGTGCCTGTGCGTGTGTGCCTGTGCGTGTGTGTGTCTCTGTGTTTGTGTGTCTGTGTGTGTGTGTGCGTGTGTCTATGTGTGTGTGTGTCTGTGTGTGTGTGTCTGTGTGTGTGTGTCTGTGTGTGTGTGTCTGTATGTGTGTGTGTGTGTGTCTGTGTGTGTGTGTCTGTGTGTGTGTGTCTGTATGTGTGTCTGTGTGTGTGAGTCTGTGTTTATGTGCCTGTGCGTGTGTGTCTGTGTGTGTGAGTCTGTGTTTGTGTGCCTGTGCGCGCGTGTGTGTGTGTGTGTCTGTGTGTGCGTGTGTGTCTGTAGGTGTGACTGTGTGTGTGTCTGTGCGTGTGTCTGTGTGTGTGTATGTGTGTGTGTGTCTATGTGTGTGCGTCTGTGTGTGTTTGTCTGTGTGTGTCTGTGTGTGTGTGTGTGTGTCTGTGTGTGTGTGTCTGTCTGTGTGTCGGTGTGTGTGTGTGTCTGTATGTGTGTGTCTGTGTCTGTGTGTGTCTGTGTGTATGTGTGTGTGCCTGTGTGTGTCTGTCTGTGTGTGTCTGCCTGTGTGTGTGTGTGTCTGTGTGTGTGCCTGTGTGTGTGTGTCTGTGTGTGTGTCTGTGTGTCTGTGTGTGTGTGTCAGTGTGCGTGTGTGCGTCTGTGTCTGTGTGTGTGTCTGTGTCTGTGTGTGTCTGTGTGTGTCTGTGAGTGGGTCTGTGTGTGTGTCTGTGTGTGTGTGTGTGTCTGTGTGTGTCTGTGTGTGTGTGTGTCCGAGTGAGTGTGTGTGTGTGTGTCTGTGTCTGTATGTGTCTGTCTGTGAGTGTGTCAGTGTGTGTGTCTGTGTGTGTGTGTCTGTGTGTGTGTGTCTGTGTGTGTGTCTGTGTGTGTATGTCTGTGCGTGTGTGTCTGTGTGAGTGTGTCTGTGTGTGTGTCTATGTGTGTGTGTGTCTGTGTGAGTGTGTGTCTGTGTGTCTGTGTGTGTGTGTCTGTGTGTGTGTGTGTCCGAGTGAGTGTGTGTCTGTGTGTGTCTGTGTGTGTCTGTCTTTGAGTGTGTCAGTGTGAGTCTGTGTGTGTGTGTCTGTGTGTGTGTCTGTGTGTGTATGTCTGTGCGTGTGTGTCTGTGTGTGTCTGTGTGTGTGTGTCTGTGTGTGTGTGTCTGTGTGTGTGTCTGTGTGTGTCTATGTGAGTGTGTGTGTGTGTCTGTGTGTGTGTGTCTGTGTGAGTGTGTGTGTGTGTCTGTGTGTGTATCTGTGTGTGTGTCTGTGTGAGTGTGTGTGTGTCTGTGTGTGTGTCTGTGTGAGTGTGTGTGTGTGTGTGTCTGTGTGTGTGTCTGTGTGTGTGTCTGTGTGAGTGTGTGTGTGTCTGTGTGTGTCTGTCTATGTGTGTGTCTGTGTGAGTGTGTGTGTGTGTGTGTCTTTGTGTGTGTCTGTGTGTGTGTGTCTATGTGTGTGTATGTATGTGTGTGTCTGTGTGAGTGTGTGTGTGTCTGTGTGTGTCTGTGTGTGTGTCTGTGTGAGTGTGTGTCTGTCTGTGTGTGTCTGTGTGTGTGTCTGTGTGTGCGTCTGTGTGTGTGTGTCTATGTGAGTGTGTGTGTGTGTCTGTGTGTGTCTGTGTGAGTGTCTGTGTGTGTGTGTCTGTGTGTGTGTGTCTGTGTGTGTGTGTCTGTGTGAGTGTGTGTGTGTCTGTGTGTGTCTGTGTGTGTCTTTGAGTGTGTGTGTCTGTGTGTATATGTCTATGTGTGTTTCTGTGTGTGTGTGTCTGTGTGTCCGTGTGTGTGTGTCTGTGTGTGTGTGTGTCTGTGTGTCTGTGTGTGTGTGTCTGTGTGTGTCTGTCTGTGTGTGTGTCCGCGTGTGTGTGTGTCTGTGTGTGTCTGTGTGTCTGTGTGTGTGTGTGTCTGTGTCTGTGTCTGTCTGTGTGTGTGTGTCTGTATGTGTGTGTGTCTGTGTCTGTGTGTGTGTGTCTGTGTGTCCGTGTGTGTCCGTGTGTGTCCGTGTGTGTGTGTCTGTGTGTGTTTGTGTGTGTGTGTCTGTGTGTGTCTGTCTGTGTGTGTGCCTGTGTCTGTGTGTCTGTGTGTGTGCCTGTGTGTGTGTCTATGTGTGTGTGTGTCTGTCTGTGTGTGAGTGCGTGTCTGTCTCTGTCTGTGTGTGTGTGTGTCTGCCTGTGTGTGTGTTTGTGTCTGTGTGTGTGTTTGAGTGTCTGCCCGTCTGTCTGTGACTTTGCATCTGTGTGTGCATGTGTATGTGTGTGTCTGTCTGTGTGTGCCTGTGTCTGTCCATCCGTTTGTGACTTTGCATCTGTGTGTGTCTGTCTGTGTGTGTGTGTGTGTGTTTGTGTGTCCATCTGTGTGTGACTTTGCATCTGTGTGTGTGTGTCTGTGTCTGTGTGTGTGTGTCTGTCTGTGTGTCTGTGTGTGTGTCTGTGTGTGTGTGTGAGTGTCTGTCTGTGTTTGTGTGTCTGTCTGTGCGTGTGTGTGTGTCTGTCCATCTGTTTGTGACTTTGCATATGTGTGTGTGTGTGTATATGTCTGTGTGTGTGTGTGCGAGTGTCTGTCCATCTGTGTGTGACTTTGCATCTGTGTGTGTGTCTGTGTGTGTGTGTGTGTGTGTGTGTCTGTCTGTCCATCTGTGTATGACTTTGCATCTGTGTGTGTATGTGTGTGTGTCTGTCTGTCCATCTGTTTGTGACTTTGCATCTGTGTGTGTGTGCATGTGTGTGTCTGTGTGTGTGTGTGTGAGAGTCTGTGTATGTGCGTGTGTGTATGTCTATCTGTGTGCGTGCGCGTTTGTGTGTGTGTCTGTGCATGTGCGTGCGTGTGTGTGTCTGTGTTTGTGTGAGTCTGTGTGCATGTGTGTGTCTGTGTGTGTGAGCCTGTGTGTGTGAGTCTGTGTGCATGTGCGTGTCTGTGTGTGTGAGCCTGTGCGTGTGTGAGTCTGTGTGTGTGAGTCTGTGTGCATGTGTGTGTCTGTGTGTGTGAGTCTGTGTGTGTGTGAGTCTGTGTGTGTGTGTGAGTCTGTGTGCATGTGTGTGTCTGTGTGTGTGAGTCTGTGTGTGAGTCTGTGTGCATGTGTGTGTCTGTGTGTGTGAGTCTGTGTGTGCGTGAGTCTGTGTGTGTGTGAATCTGTGTGCATGTGTGTGTCTGTGTGTGCGTGAGTCTGTGTGTGTGTGAATCTGTGTGCATGTGTGTGTCTGTGTGTGTGTGAGTCTGTGTGTGTGTGAATCTGTGTGCATGTGTGTGTCTGTGTGTGAGTCTGTGTGTGTGCGTGTGTGTGAGTCTGTGTGTGCGTGAGTCTGTGTGTGTGTGAATCTGTGTGCATGTGTGTGTCTGTGTGTGTGGGTCTTTGTGTGCGTGAGTCTGTGTGTGTGTGAATCTGTGTGCATGTGTGTGTCTGTGTGTGCGTGAGTCTGTGTGTGTGAATCTGTGTGCATGTGTGTGTCTGTGTGTGTGTCTGTGTGTGTGTGAGTCTGTGTGTGTGTGTGAATCTGTGTGCATGTGTGTGTCTGTGTGTGTGTGTCTGTGTGTGCGTGAGTCTGTGTGTGTGTCTGTGTGTGTGTGAGTCTGTGTGTGTGTGAATCTGTGTGCATGTGTGTGTCTGTGTGTGTGTCTGTGTGTGTGTGAGTCAGTCTGTGTGTGTGTGTGAATCTGTGTGCATGTGTGTCTGTGTGTGTGAGTCTGTGTGTGTGAATCTGTGTGCATGTGTGTGTCTGTGTGTGTGTCTGTGTGTGAATCTGTGTGCATGTGTGTGTCTGTGTGTGTGTCTGTGTGTGTGTGAGTCTGTGTGTGTGTGAATCTGTGTGCATGTGTGTGTCTGTGTGTGTGAGTCTGTGTGTGTGCGTGTGTGTGAGTCTGTGTGTGCGTGAGTCTGTGTGTGTGAATCTGTGTGCATGTGTGTGTCTGTGTGTGCGTGAGTCTGTGTGTGTGTGAATCTGTGTGCATGTGTGTGTCTGTGTGTGTGAGTCTGTGTGTGTGCGTGTGTGTGAGATTCTGTGTGTGTGCGTGTGTGTGTCTGTCTGTCTGTGCGCATGCTCGCGTTACTCTGCACCAGTCGGTATGTGGGTGTGAATTTATGTATGTGTGTGTTTACAGTGCATCCATCTCTGTAGTTGTGAATCAGTACATGGGAATCAGGCCAATTTGTCTGATTGTGCATCCAACTGTGAATGAATGTGTATACATCTGCCTTTCTATATATATGCACATATTTCTTTGTCAGTACATGTATGATTCTGTGGGATTGTATATTTATGTGGGTGCATTTCCATGTATTAACCAGGCAGTTTGTGTACTTACATGTACCTGTAAGCCTTTATCCATAGTTATCAATAAGAAAGTGTAGGTGTCTTTCTTAATGTATCTGGGTACTGAGGGAGTGCCGCACTGTTGGAGGGTCAGTGCTGAGGGAGTGCCGCACTGTTGGAGGGTCAGTGCTGAGGGAGTGCCGTACTGTTGGAGGGTCAGTGCTGAGGGAGTGCCGCACTGTTGGAGGGTCAGTGCTGAGGGAGTGCAGCACTGTTGGAGGATCAGTGCTGAGGGAGTGCCGCACTGTTGGAGGATCAGTGCTGAGGGAGTGCCGCACTGTTGGAGGATCAGTGCTGAGGGAGTGCCACACTGTCGGAGGGTCAGTGCTGAGGAAGCACCGCACTGTGGGAGGGTCAGTGCTGAGGGAGTGGGCACTGTCGGAGGGTCGGTGCTGAGGGAGGGCGGCACTGTCGGAGGGTCAGTGCTGAGGGAGTGCCGCACTGTGGGAGGGTCAGTGCTGAGGGAGTACCGCACTGTGGGAGGGTCAGTGCTGAAGGAGTGGGCACTGTCGGAGGGTCAGTGCTGAGGGAGGGCGGCACTGTCGGAGGGTCAGTGCTGTGGGAGGGCGGCACTGTCGGAGGGTCAGTGCTGAGGGAGCGCCGCACTGTCGGAGGGTCAGTGCTGAGGGAGTGCCGCACTGTCGGAGGGTCAGTGCTGAGGGAGTGCCGCACTGTCGGAGGGTCAGTGCTGAGGGAGGGCGGCACTGTCGGAGGGTCAGTGCTGAGGGAGTGGGCACTGTCGAAGGGTCAGTGCTGAGGGAGTGGGCACAGTCGGATGGTCAGTGCTGAGGGAGTGCCGCACTGTCGGAGGGTCAGTGCTGAGGGAGTGGGCACTGTCGGAGGGTCAGTGCTGAGGGAGTGGGCACAGTCGGATGGTCAGTGCTGAGGGAGTGCCGCACTGTCGGAGGGTCAGTGCTGAGGGAGTGGGCACTGTCGGAGGGTCACTGCTGAGGGAGTGGGCACTGTCGGATGGTCAGTGCTGAGGGAGTGCCGCACTGTCGGATGGTCAGTGCTGAGGGAGTGCGGCACTGTCGGAGGGTCAGTGCTGAGGGAGCGCCGTACTGTTGGAGGGTCAGTGCTGAGGGAGCGCCGCACTGTCAGAGGGTCAGTGCTGAGGGAGCGCCGCACTGTCGGAGGGTCAGTGCTGAGGGAGTGCCGCACTGTCGGAGGGTCAGCGCTGAGGGAGTGCCGCACTGTAGGAGGGACAGTGCTGAGGGAGTGCCAATTGTGGGAGGGTCAGTACCGAGGGAGTGCCGCACTGTCGGAGGGTCAGTGCTGAGGTAGTGCCGCACTGTGGGAGGGTCAGTGCTAATGGAACACCGCACTGTCAGAGGGTCAGTGCTGAGGGAGTGCCGCACTGTCAGAGGGTCAGTGCTGAGGGAGAGCTGTACTGTGTGAGGGTCAGTGCTGAGTGAGTGCCGCACTGCGGGAGGGTCAGTGCTGAGGGAACACCGCACGGTCGGAGGGTCAGTGCTGAGGGAACACCGCACGGTCGGAGGGTCAGTGCTGAGGGAACGCTGCTCTGTCGGAGGGCCAGTGCTGAGGGAGTGCCGCTCTGTGGGAGGGTCAGTGCTGATGGAGTGCCGCACTCTGGGAGGGTCAGTGCTGAGGGAGTGGGCACTGTCGGAGGGTCAGTGCTGAGGGAGTGCCGCACTGTTGGAGAGTCAGTGCTGAGGGAGTGCCAATTGTGGGAGGGTCAGTGCTGAGGGAGCGCCACACTGTCAGAGGGTCAGTGCTGAGGGAGTGCCGCACTGTCGGAGGGTCAGTGCTGAGGGAGCGCCACACTGTCGGAGTGTCAGTGCTGAGGGATCACCGCACTGTCAGAGGGTCAGTGCTGAGGTAGTGTCGTACTGTCGGAGGGTCAGTGCTGAGGGAGTGGACACTGTCGGAGTGTCAGTGCTGAGGGAGTGGGCACTGTCGGAGGGTCAGTGCTGAGGGAGTGAGCACTGTCGGAGGGTCAGTGCTGAGGGAGCACCGCACTGTTGGAGGGTCAGTGCTGAGGGAGTGGGCACTGTCGGAGGGTCAGTGCTGCGGGAGTGAGCACTGTCGGAGGGTCAGTGCTGAGGGAGCACCGCACTGTTGGAGGGTCAGTGCTGAGGGAGTGGACACTGTCGGATGGTCAGTGCTGAGGGAGTGGGCACTGCGGAGGGTCAGTGCTGAGGTAGTGCCGCACTGTGGGAGGGTCAGTGCTGAGGGAGTGGACACTGTCGGAGGGTCAGTGCTGAAGGAGTGGGCACTGTCGGAGGGTCAGTGCTGAGCGAGAGTCGCACTGTTGGAGGGTCAGTGCTGCGGGAGTGGGCACTGTCGGAGGGTCAGTGCTGAGGGAGTGGGCACTGTCGGAGGGTCAGTGCTGAGAGAGTGGGCACTGTCGGAGGGACAGTGCTGAGGTAGAGGGCACTGTCGGAGGGTCAGTGCTGAGGGAGAGTCGCACTGTGGGAAGGTCAGTGCTGAGAGAGTGGGCACTGTCGGAGGGTCAGTGCTGAGGTAGAGGGCACTGTCGGAGGGTCAGTGCTGAGGGAGTGGACACTGGCGGATGGTCAGTGCTGAGGGAGTGGGCACTGTCGGAGGGTCAGTGCTGAGAGACTGGGTACTAGGGGAGGGTCAGTGCTGAGGGAGTGCTGCACTGTCAGAGGGTCAGTGCTGAGAGAGTGGGCACTGTCAGAGGGTCAGTGCTGAGAGAGTGGGTACTGGGGGAGGGTCAGTGCTGAGGGAGTGCCACACTGTCAGAGGGTCAGTGCTGAGAGAGTGGGCACTGGGGGAGGGTCAGTGCTGAGAGAGTGCCGCACAGACGGAGGGTCAGTGCTGAGGGAATATTGTTTCATTTTAACTCACCCTCCATTCCCCTCTGAATTGGCCTGACTGAATGTGTGATGACCATACCTCCAGACAGTGTGTTCCAGACCCTAACCACTCACTATGTAAGAAAAGATACATGGGAACACCATCGCATGCGAGATTCCCCCCCCTCCCCGCCCCACCCACCAAGTCACTCACCATCCTGACTTGGCATTCGATCATCATTCCCTCATGTTGTTTTGACATCGCTTTAAATCTGTTCCCTCTCATCTCGCTCGTTTTACCAACTTTCTCCTTATCTGCTCTATCCTACTGCCTTGTGAGGTTGAAATCCTCCCTAGGATCGCCTCTCAGCCTTCTTCGGTTCAAAAGTGTAGATCCAATCTTCGTCAATCTATCCTCATAACTGAAGTTCAACATCCCTGGAAACATTCTTGCGATGTCTCCAATTCGTTCAGCTCCTTCCTGAGGTATGGCGCCCAGAATTGTCATCCCGCAGAAGATCTCCAGTCTGTCCTCATAACGACGTCACCTCCCATCACTGAATCCCCCATCATCAACATCCTGAGGGTTACCATTGGCCAGAAACTCAGCTGGACCCACCACATAAACACAGCGGCTGCAAGAGCGGGTCAGAGGCTGGAAATCCTGCACCGAGTGACTCACCTCCTGACTCCCCCCAAAGCCTGTCCCACCATCTACAAGGCACAAGTCGGGAGAGTGATGGAATACTCCTCACTTACCCTGGATGGGAGCAGACCCAACAACACTCAAGAAGCTCAAGACCATCCAAAGACAAAGGAGCTCCCGCTTGATTGGCACCACATCCACAAATATCCCCCCTTCCCCTCCTGACGCTCAGTGTGTGTGCATCAGGAAGACATCAAGGATCCTTGGACAGCAGCTTCCAAACCCATGAGCCCTTCCATCTGGAAAGGCAAGGGCTGCAGATAAATGGGAACACCATTTTCCCGGCTAAAGTTCCCCTCTGAGCCCCTCACCATCCGGACTCGCAAATCTATGGGGTTCCTTCAGCGTCGCTGGGTCAAAATCCCGGCATTCCTTCCCGAAGAGGCATTAGTTCAAAAAGGCAGCTCTCCACCACCTTCTCATGGGGCAACCAGGGATGGGCAATGGAACGCTGGACCCAGCCAACGACACCCACGCCCCGTGAATGAACATTAAAAAAAAGAATCTGACGTTTCTCTTCCCCAGAGCCTTTCACGTCAGTGCCAATAGAAGAAGTGAAACGTCCCACGGCCACAACTGGAAGATGTCTCTTCAATGCCACGGCAAAAAAATCATTCCTCAGTTCCGGTCACCGACTCTGAATGGCCGATTGACCGTGGGATCTTGCGATGCACTAATTTCCTGTGTTGTCTCAGTGAAAGCACTTTCAAGTGGCGTTTCGAGACACGATGGGTGGGGTGGGGGGGACATGTGTGGGAGAAGTGCTCGCTAAATGCCAATCGTCATTGCAAGCCGATGTCCACAAGGTAGCTGAAGGGAAGCGCTGTTGACTGATGGAGTGCCAAGAGAGTCCCCAGGCGATAACTGCTCTGTTCCGGAGAGTGGGACTAATCCAGGTTTCACATTCTCCTCACTGTTTGAGTGAATACATTTCGCCTGCATTCCCAATTGAATTACAATAAGGTATTATTGTCACGTGTACTCAAGAGGGAAGAGTTCAAGACGACAGTGAAAACTGCACAAAGCCGCCGCTCTATGATTTAAAAAACAAAGAAGAATTTAAAAAAAGAGAAAAAAAAGAGACGGAGCCAAAACCATTGAGCCACTATGGGGCACCTGTCTGTGTGGGGATTTGCACAATCTCCGCGTGGGTTTCCTCCCAGTGCTCCGGTTTCCTCCCACAGTCCAAAGATGTGCAGGTCAGGGTGGATTGGCCATGCTAAATTGTCCCATAGTGCCCAGGGATGTGTAGGTTAGGGTGGATTGGCCATGCTAAATTGTCCCATAGTGCCCAGGGATGTGTAGGTTAGGGTGGATTGGCCATGCTAAATTGTCCCATAGTGCCCAGGGATGTGTAGGTTAGGGTGGATTGGCCATGCTAAATTGTCCCATAGTGCCCAGGGATGTGTAGGTTAGGGTGGATTGGCCATGCTAAATTGTCCCATAGTGCCCAGGGATGTGTAGGTTAGGGTGGATTGGCCATGCTAAATTGTCCCATAGTGCCCAGGGATGTGCAAGTTAGGGTGGATTGGCCATGCTAAAATGTCCCATAGTGTCCAGGGATGTGCAGGTTAGTGTGGATTGGCCGTGCTAAATTGTCCCATAGTGTTCAGGGATGTGCAGGTTAGGGTGGATTGGCCATGCTAAATTGTCCCATAGTGTCCAGGGATGTGCAGGTTAGTGTGGATTGGCCGTGCTAAATTGTCCCATAGTGTTCAGGGATGTGCAGGTTAGGGTGGATTGCCCATGCTAAATTGTCCCATAGTGCCCAGGGATGTGTAGGTTAGGGTGGATTGGCCGTGCTAAATTGTCCCATAGTGCCCAGGGATGTGCAGGTTAGGGTGGATTGGCCGTGCTAAATTGTCCCATAGTGCCCAGGGATGTGCAGGCTAGGGTGGGTTGGCTGTGCTAAATTGTCCCATAGTGTCCAGGGATGTGCAGGTCAGGGTGGGTTGGCTGTGCTAAATTGTCCCATAGTGTCCAGGGATGTGCAGGTTAGGGTGGATTGGCCGTGCTAAATTGTCCCATAGCGCCCAGGGATGTGCAGGTTAGGGTGGATTGGCCGTGCTAAATTGTCCCATAGTGCCCAGGGATGTGCAGGTTAGGGTGGATTGGCCGTGCTAAATTGTCCCATAGTGCCCAGGGATGTGCAGGTTAGGGTGGATTGACCATGCTAAATTGTCCCATAGTGCCCAGGGATGTGCAGGTCAGGATGGATTGGCCATGCTAAATTGTCCCATAGTGCCCAGGGATGTGCAGGTTAGGGTGGATTGGCCGTGCTAAATTGTCCCATAGTGCCCAGGGATGTGCAGGTTAGGGTGGATTGGCCATGCTAAATTGTCCCATAGTGTCCAGGGATGTACAGGTCAGGATGGATTGGCCATGCTAAATTGTCCCATAGTGTCCAGGGATGTGTAGGTTAGGGTGGATTGGCCATGCTAAATTGTCCCATAGTGCCCAGGGATGTGCAGGTTAGGGTGGATTGGCCATGCTAAATTGTCCCATAGTTTCCAGGGATGTGTAGGTTAGGATGGATTGGCCATACTAAATTGTCCCATAGTGTCCAGGGATGTGCAGGTTAGGATGGATTGGCCATGCTAAATTGTCCCATAGTGTCCAGGGATGTGCAGATTAGGGTGGATTGGCCATGCTAAATTGTCCCATAGTGTCCAGGGATGTACAGGTCAGGATGGATTGGCCATGCTAAATTGTCCCATAGTGTCCAGGGATGTACAGGTCAGGATGGATTGGCCATGCTAAATTGTCCCATAGTGTCCAGGGATGTGCAGGTTAGGGTGGATTGGCCATGCTAAATTGTCCCATAGTGCCCAGGGATGTTTAGGTTAGGGTGGATTGGCCATGCTAAATTGTCCCATAGTGCCCAGGGATGTGCAGGTTAGGGTGGATTGGCCATGCTAAATTGTCCCATAGTGCCCAGGGATGTTTAGGTTAGGGTGGATTGGCCATGCTAAATTGTCCCAAAGTGCCCAGGGATGTGCAGGTTAGGGTGGATTGGCCATGCTAAATTGTCCCATAGTGTCCAGGGATGTGCAGGTCAGGATGGATTGGCCATGCTAAATTGTCCCATAGTGCCCAGGGATGTTTAGGTTAGGGTGGATTGGCCATGTTAAATTGTCCCACAGTGCCCAGGGATGTGCAGGTCAGGGTGGATTGGCCATGCTAAATTGTCCCATAGTGCCCAGGGATGCGCAGGTTAGGGTGGATTGGCCATGCTAAATTGTCCCATAGTGTCCAGGGATGTGTAGGTTAGGGTGGATTGGCTTTGCTAAATTGTCCCATAGTGCCCAGGGATGTGCAGGTTAGGGTGGATTGGCCATGCTAAATTGTCCCATAGTGCCCAGGGATGTGCAGGTTAGGGTGGATTGGCCATGCTAAATTGTCCCATCGTGCCCAGGGATGTGCAGGTTAGGGTGGATTGGCCTTGCTAAATTGTCCCATAGTGCCCAAGAATGTGCAGGTTAGGGTGGATTGGCCATGCTAAATTGTCCCATAGTGCCCAGGGATGTGCAGGTTAGGGTGGATTGGCCATGCTAAATTGTCCCATAGTGCCCAGGGATGTGCAGGTTAGGGTGGATTGGCCATGCTAAATTGTTCCATAGTGCCCAGGGATGTGCAGGTTAGGGTGGATTGGCCGAGCTAAATTGTCCCATAGTGCCCAGGGATGTGCAGGTTAGGGTGGATTGGCCATGCTAAATTGTCCCATAGTGCCCAGGGATGTGCAGGTTAGGGTGGATTGGCCATGCTAAATTGTCCCACAGTGCCCAGGGATGTGCAGGTTAGGGTGGATTGGCCGTGCTAAATTGTCCCATTGTGCCCAGGGATGTGCAGGTTAGGGTGGATTGGCCATGCTAAATTGTCCCATAGTGCCCAGGGATGTGTAGGTTAGGGTGGATTGGCCATGCTAAATTGTCCCATAGTGCCCAGGGATGTGCAGGTTAGGGTGGATTGGCCATGCTAAATTGTTCCATAGTGCCCAGGGATGTGCAGGTTAGGGTGGATTGGCCGAGCTAAATTGTCCCATAGTGCCCAGGGATGTGCAGGTTAGGGTGGATTGGCCATGCTAAATTGTCCCATAGTGCCCAGGGATGTGCAGGTTAGGGTGGATTGGCCATGCTAAATTGTCCCATAGTGTCTAGGCCCCAGTGATGTGCAGGTTAGGGTGGATTGGCCATGCTAAATTCTCCCATAGTGCCCAGGGATGTGTAGGTTAGGGTGGATTGGCCATGCTAAATTGTCCCATAGTGCCCAGGGATGTGCAGGTTAGGGTGGATTGGCCATGCTAAATTGTCCCATAGTGCCCAGGGATGTGCAGGTTAGGGTGGATTGGCCATGCTAAATTGTCCCATAGTGTCTAGGCCTCAGTGATGTGCAGGTTAGGGTGGATTGGCCATGCTAAATTCTCCCATAGTGCCCAGGGATGTGTAGGTTAGGGTGCATTGGCCATGCTAAATTGTCCCATAGTGTCTAGGCCTCAGTGATGTGCAGGTTAGGGTGGATTGGCCATGCTAAATTCTCCCATAGTGCCCAGGGATGTGCAGGTTAGGGTGCATTGGCCATGCTACTTTCTCCCATAGTGCCCAGGGATGTGCAGGTTAGGATGGATTCCGGTAGTGTCCAGGGATGTGCAGGTTAGGGTGGATTGGCCATGCTAAATTGTCCCATAGTGCCCAGGCCCCAGGGATGTGCAGGTTAGGGTGAATTGGCCATGCTAAATTCTCCCATAGTGCCCAGGGATGTGTAGGTTGGGATGGATTCCCGTAGTGTCCAGGGATGTGTAGGTTAGGGTGGATTGGCCATGCTAAATTGTACCATAGTGTCCAGGCCCCAGGGATGTGCAGGTTAGGGTGAATTGGCCATGCTAAATTCTCCCATAGTGCCCAGGGATGTGCAGGTTGGGATGGATTCCCGTAGTGTCCAGGGATGTGTAGGTTAGGGTGGATTGGCCATGCTAAATTGTACCATAGTGCCCAGGGATGTGCAGGTTAGGGTTGGTTGGCCATGCTAAATTGTACCATAGTGCCCAGGGATGTGCAGGTTAGGGTGGATTGGCCATGCTAAATTGTACCATAGTGCCCAGGGATGTGCAGGTTAGGGTGGATTGGCCATGCTAAATTGTCCCATAGTGTCCAGGCCCCAGGGATGTGCAGGTTAGGATGGATTCCCGTAGTGTCCAGGAATGTGCAGGTTAGGGTGGATTGGCCTTGGGAAATGCAGGATTACAGGGAGACTGTAACTGTTTGGTGTAGAAGGGATGTTTTTCAGAGGGTAGACTCAATGGGCTGAATGACCTGTTTACACACCGTAGAGATTGTAAGAGATTCATGTTGACAGTCCCCACTCCGTGTCTTCCTGACGAGTAGAGATATTTTCTCAACATCAGTCCTTTCAATCTCTTTCACAATTTGTAGCCCTCAGTTACTCCTCCTCACTGCATTCCTTTCTCTCTCTCCGAGAAAAGCAGTCACAGTTTGTGCAACATAACTGATGGAGAGAGAGCTCCCTCTAAACTGTCCCCCCCCCCATCAAACACTCCTTCTTCCAATCTCTCCTTCTGCACTGCCACTAAGTCTTCTGTTTTAATCGTAGAGTTGAGTACGGGAAACTAATACCAGAACTGTGCAAACTGCTCTGAGTGTGGTCAAACCAAGGTATATCGAGCCCAGATCAGTACACAGTGCTGTCAGGGAGCTCTAACCCAGGTATACAGTGACTGGGTCAGTACACAGTGCTGTCAGGGAGCTCTAACCCAGGTATACAGTTACTGGGTCAGTACACAGTGCTGTCAGGGTGCTCTAACCCAGGTATACAGAGAATGGGTCAGTACACAGTGCTGTCAGGGAGCTCTAACCCAGGTATACAGTGACTAAGTCAGTACACAGTGCTGTCAGGGAGCTCTAACCCAGGTATACAGTGACTAAGTCAGTACACAGTGCTGTCAGGGAGCTCTAACCCAGGTATACAGTGACTAAGTCAGTACACAGTGCTGTCAGGGAGCTCTAACCAAGATATACAGTGACTGGGTCAGTACACAGTGCTGTCAGGGAGCTCTAACCCAGGTATACAGTGACTAAGTCAGTACACAGTGCTGTCAGGGAGCTCTAACCAAGATATACAGTTACTGGGTCAGTACACAGTGCTGTCAGGGAGCTCTAACCAAGATATACAGTGACTGGGTCAGTACACAGTGCTGTCAGGGAGCTCTAACCCAAGATATACAGTGACTGGGTCAGTACACAGTGCTGTCAGGGAGCTCTAACCAAGATATACAGTGACTGGGTCAGTACACAGTGCTGTCAGGGAGCTCTAACCAAGATATACAGTGACTGGGTCAGTACACAGTGCTGTCAGGGAGCTCTAACCAAGATATACAGTTACTGGGTCAGTACACAGTGCTGTCAGGGAGCTCTAACCCAAGATATACAGTGACTGGGTCAGTACACAGTGCTGTCAGGGAGCTCTAACCAAGATATACAGTTACTGGGTCAGTACACAGTGCTGTCAGGGAGCTCTAACCAAGATATACAGTGACTGGGTCAGTACACAGTGCTGTCAGGGAGCTCTAACCAAGATATACAGTGACTGGGTCAGTACACAGTGCTGTCAGGGAGCTCTAACCCAAGATATACAGTGACTGGGTCAGTACACAGTGCTGTCAGGGAGCTCTAACCCAGGTATACAGTGACTGGGTCAGTACACAGTGCTGTCAGGGAGCTCTAACCCAGGTATACAGTGACTGGGTCAGTACACAGTGCTGTCAGGGAGCTCTAACCCAGGTATACAGTGACTGGGTCAGTACACAGTGCTGTCAGGGTGCTCTAACCCAGGTATACAGTGACTGGGTCAGTACACAGTGCTGTCAGGGAGCTCTAACCCAGGTATACAGTGACTGGGTCAGTACACAGTGCTGTCAGGGAGCTCTAACCCAGGTATACAGTGACTGGGTCAGTACACAGTGCTGTCAGGGAGCTCTAACCCAGGTATACAGTGACTGGGTCAGTACACAGTGCTGTCAGGGAGCTCTAACCCAGGTATACAGTGACTGGGTCAGTACACAGTGCTGTCAGGGAGCTCTAACCAAGATATACAGTGACTGGGTCAGTACACAGTGCTGTCAGGGAGCTCTAACCCAAGATATACAGTGACTGGGTCAGTACACAGTGCTGTCAGGGAGCTCTAACCCAAGATATACAGTGACTGGGTCAGTACACAGTGCTGTCAGGGAGCTCTAACCCAGGTATACAGTGACTGGGTCAGTACACAGTGCTGTCAGGGAGCTCTAACCCAGGTATACAGAGAATGGGTCAGTACACAGTGCTGTCAGGGAGCTCTAACCCAGGTATACAGTGACTGGGTCAGTACACAGTGCTGTCAGGGAGCTCTAACCAAGATATACAGTGACTGGGTCAGTACACAGTGCTGTCAGGGAGCTCTAACCCAGGTATACAGTGACTGGGTCAGTACACAGTGCTGTCAGGGATTTCTAACCCAGGTATACAGTGACTGGGTCAGTACACAGTGCTGTCAGGGAGCTCTAACCAAGATATACAGTGACTGGGTCAGTACACAGTGCTGTCAGGGAGCTCTAACCCAGGTATGCAGTGACTGGGTCAGTACACAGTGCTCCAAGTGAGCTCTAACCCAGGTATACAGAGACCAGACCAATACACAGTGCTCCAAGTGAGCTCTAACCCAGGTATACAGAGACCAGACCAATACACAGTGCTCCAAGTGAGCTCTAACCCAGGTATACAGAGACCAGACCAATGCACAGTGCTCCAAGTGAGCTCTAACCCAGGTATACAGTGACTGGGTCAGTACACAGTGCTGTCAGGGAGCTCTAACCCAGGTATACAGTGACTGGGTCAGTACACAGTGCTGTCAGGGAGCTCTAACCCAGGTATACAGTGACTGGGTCAGTACACAGTGCTGTCAGGGAGCTCTAACCAAGATATACAGTGACTGGGTCAGTACACAGTGCTGTCAGGGAGCTCTAACCCAAGATATACAGTGACTAAGTCAGTACACAGTGCTGTCAGGGAGCTCTAACCCAAGATATACAGTGACTGGGTCAGTACACAGTGCTGTCAGGGAGCTCTAACCCAGGTATACAGTGACTGGGTCAGTACACAGTGCTGTCAGGGAGCTCTAACCCAGGTATACAGAGAATGGGTCAGTACACAGTGCTGTCAGGGAGCTCTAACCCAGGTATACAGTGACTGGGTCAGTACACAGTGCTGTCAGGGAGCTCTAACCAAGATATACAGTGACTGGGTCAGTACACAGTGCTGTCAGGGAGCTCTAACCCAGGTATACAGTGACTGGGTCAGTACACAGTGCTGTCAGGGATTTCTAACCCAGGTATACAGTGACTGGGTCAGTACACAGTGCTGTCAGGGAGCTCTAACCAAGATATACAGTGACTGGGTCAGTACACAGTGCTGTCAGGGAGCTCTAACCCAGGTATGCAGTGACTGGGTCAGTACACAGTGCTCCAAGTGAGCTCTAACCCAGGTATACAGAGACCAGACCAATACACAGTGCTCCAAGTGAGCTCTAACCCAGGTATACAGAGACCAGACCAATACACAGTGCTCCAAGTGAGCTCTAACCCAGGTATACAGAGACCAGACCAATGCACAGTGCTCCAAGTGAGCTCTAACCCAGGTATACAGAGACCAGACCAATACACAGTGCTCCAAGTGAGCTCTAACTGAGGTATATAGAGACCAGACCAATGCACAGGGCTCCACGTGAGCTCTAACTGAGGTACATAGAGACCAGACCAATACACAGGGCTCCAAGTGAGCTCTAACTGAGGTACATAGAGACCAGACCAATACACAGGGCTCCAAGTGAGCTCTAACTGAGGTATATGGAGACCAGACCAATACACAGTGCTCCACGTTAACACTAACTGAGGTACATATGACCAGACCAATGCACAGGGCTCCACGTGAGCACTAACTGAGGTACATAGAGACCAGACCAATACACAGGGCTCCACGTGAGCTCTAACCCAGGTATACAATGACTGGGTCAGTACACAGTGCTGTCAGGGAGCTCTAACCAAGATATACAGTGACTGGGTCAGTACACAGTGCTGTCAGGGAGCTCTAACCAAGATATACAGTGACTGGGTCAGTACACAGTGCTGTCAGGGAGCTCTAACCCAGGTATACAGTGACTGGGTCAGTACACAGTGCTGTCAGGGAGCTCTAACCCAGGTATACAGTGACTGGGTCAGTACACAGTGCTGTCAGGGAGCTCTAACCCAGGTATACAGTGACTGGGTCAGTACACAGTGCTGTCAGGGAGCTCTAACCAAGATATACAGTGACTGGGTCAGTACACAGTGCTGTCAGGGAGCTCTAACCAAGATATACAGTGACTGGGTCAGTACACAGTGCTGTCAGGGAGGTCTAACCCAGGTATACAGTGACTGGGTCAGTACACAGTGCTGTCAGGGAGCTCTAACCAAGACATACAGCGACTGGGTCAGTACACAGTGCTCCAAGTGAGCTCTAACCCAGGTATACAGAGACCAGACCAATACACAGGACTCCAAGTGAGCTCTAACTGAGGTACATAGAGACCAGACCAATACACAGTGCTCCAAGTGAGCTCTAACTGAGGTACATAGAGACCAGACCAATACAGTGCTCCAAGTGAGCTCTAACTAAGGTACATAAAGACCAGACCAATACACAGTGCTCCACGTGAGCTCTAACTGAGGTACATGAAGACCAGACCAATACACAGTGCTCCAAGGGAGCTCTAACTAAGGTACATAGAGACCAGACCAATACACAATGCTCCAAGTGAGCTCTAACTAAGGTACATAAAGACCAGACCAATACACAGTGCTCCAAGTGAGCTCTAACTGAGGTACATAGAGACCAGACCAATACACAGTGCTCCAAGGGAGCTCTAACTGAGGTATATAGAGACCAGACCAATACACAGTGCTCCAAGGGAGCTCTAACTGAGGTATATAGAGACCAGACCAATACACAGTGCTCCAAGGGAGCTCTAACTGAGGTATATAGAGACCAGACCAATACACAGTGCTCCAAGGGAGCTCTAACTGAGGTATATAGAGACCAGACCAATACACAGTGCTCCAAGGGAGCTCTAACTATGGTATATGGAGACCAGACCCATACACGGTGATCCAAGGGAGGTCTAACTGAGGTATATAGAGACCAGACCAATACACAGTGCTCCAAGGGAGCTCTAACTATGGTATATAGAAACCAGACCAATGCACTGCTCCGAGTGTGTTCTAAACCAGATATATAGAGACCAGATCAGTAGACAGTGCTCTGAATTTGATCTATGAAATTATTAGTCCAAGTTAAAGGTGACTCTCCACGCAAGATTCGTTCAGATTGAGGATCTCTGACCCTGGCCCTCAGAGTTGCCTCCTCTGCACATGAGGTTGAGTCAGGAGCAGGGTGAGGGCATGGCACAGACACACACAATGGCCGGTCTCTGTGCGAGGCAGATGGAGAGCACGGGAACGGCAGCAGGGATACCCCACCCCAGCCAGCGACACCACCCTCCTCTCACACTCACCGGGCTCGACTCTGGCGATCACCAACAGTGCCAAGGCGCAGACGGCAGGGCTTGCCATCGCTGGTCTGTCCCGGACGACGATGGTCTGACCTGCTGGGCGGTCAGTGCCGAACGTACGAGAGAGCGAGAACTGTCCGCCCCGCGGAGGGGAGGGGAGGGGAGGGGAGGGAAGTGGGCCCACACGGCCGGATGTTTATCTCTCACGGCCTGCTGGCCACAGCAGATGTTTCACAGGTTCCTCTTTCCCCCCGTCGGTGAAGCAGATCAAAGCTGACAGAACGTCCCCTGGGAGAGAGCACACACCAACAAAATCCCTCAGAGAGCTTCCACTGACTGATAAAGCAACCAGCCGGGCACTGCTAGCATTTACTCTGTATCTAACCCCGTGCTGCCCCTGTCCTGGGAGTGTTTAGTGGGGGGACAGTGTAGAGGGAGCTTTACTCTGTATCTAACCGCCTTGCTGAACCAGTTCCGGGAGTGTTTGAAGGGGGGACAGTGTAGAGGGAGCTTTACTCTGTATCTAACCGCCTTGCTGAACCAGTTCCGGGAGTGTTTGAAGGGGGGACAGTGTAGAGGGAGCTTTACTCAGTATCTAACCCCATGTTGTCTCCCGTCCTGGGAGTGTTTGAAGGGGGGACAGTGTAGAGGGAGGTTTACTCAGTATCTAACCCCGTACTGTCCCTGTCCTGGGAGTGTTTGATGTGGGACAGTATAGAGGAAGCTTTACTCTGTATCTAACTCCGTACTGTCCCTGTCCTGGGAGTGTTTGATGGTGGACAGTGTAGAGGGAGCTTTACTCTGTATCTAACCCCGTACTGTCCCTGTCCTGGGAGTGTTTTAATGGTGGACAGTGTAGAGGGAGCTTTACTCTGTATCTAACCGCATGCTGTCCCTATCCTGGGAGTATTTGATGGGGGACAGTGTAGAGGGAGCTTTACTCTTGCTCTAACGCCGTGCTGTCCCTGTCTTGGGAGTGTTTGATGGGGGACAGTGTAGAGGGAGCTTTACTCTTGCTCTAACCCCATGCTGTCCCTGTCCTGGGAGTGTTTGATGGGGGACAGTGTAGAGGGAGCTTTACTCTGTATCTAACCGCATGCTGTCCCTATCCTGGGAGTGTTTGATGGGGGACAGTGTAGAGGGAGC
Organism: Chiloscyllium plagiosum; assembly: GCF_037043375.1. Taxonomy (NCBI): domain Eukaryota; kingdom Metazoa; phylum Chordata; class Chondrichthyes; order Orectolobiformes; family Hemiscylliidae; genus Chiloscyllium; species Chiloscyllium plagiosum. The sequence continues at coordinate 59,080,465 of NW_028270188.1, forward strand.
TTTACTCTTGCTCTAACGCCATGCTGTCCCTGTCTTGGGAGTGTTTGATGGGGGAAAGTGTAGAGGGAGCTTTACTCTTGCTCTAACCCCATGCTGTCCCTGTCCCTGGGAGTGTTTGATGGGGGACAGTGTAGAGGGAGCTTTACTCTGTATCTCACCCTGTGCTGTCACTGTCCCTGGGAGTGTTTGATGGGGGGGACAGTGTAGAGGGAGCTTTACTCTGTATCTAAACCCGTGCTGCCCCTGTCCTGGGAGTGTTTGATGGGGGACTGTGTAGAGGGAGCGTTACTCTGTATCTAACCCCTAGGTGTTCCGGTCCTGGGAGTTATTGATGTGGGACAGTATAGAGGGAGCTTTACTCTGTATCTAACCCCTTGCTGTCCCTGTCCCTGGGAGTGTTTGAAGGGGGACAGTATAGAGGGAGCTTTGCTCTGTATCTACCGCATGCTGTCCCTGTCCTGGGAGTGTTTGATGGGGGACAGTGTAGAGGGAGCTTTACTCTGTATCTAACCCCCTGTTGTCCCTGTCCTGGGAGTGTTTGATAGGGGACAGTGTAGAGAGAGCTTTACTCTTGCTCTAACCCCGTGCTGTCCCTGTCCCTGGGAGTGTTTGATGGGGGACAGTGTAGAGCGAGCTTTACTCTGTATCTAACCCCATGCTGTCACTGTCCTGGAATTGTTTGATAGGGGGACAGTGTAGGGGGAGCTTTACTCTTGCTCTAACTCCGTGCTGTCCCTGCCCTGGGAGTGTTTAATGTGGGACAGTGTAGAGGGAGCTTTGCACTGTATCTAACCCCGTGCTGTCACTTTCCTGGCAGTGTTTGATGGGGGTCAGTGTAGAGAGAGCTTTACTCTTGCTCTAACCCCGTACTGTCCCTGTCCTGGGAGTGTTTGTTGGGGAACATTGTAGAGGGAGCTTTACTCTGTTTCGAACCGCGTGCTGCACCTGTCCTGGAAGTGTTTGATGGGGGACAGTGTGGAGGGAGCTTTACTCTGTATCTAACCCCGTACTGTCCCTGTCCCTGGGAGTGTTTGATGGGGGACAGTGTGGAGGGAGCTTTACTCTGTATCTAACCCCATGCTGTCCCTGTCCTGGGAGTGTTTGATGGGGGGACAGTGTAGAGGGAGCGTTACTAGTGTAGAGGGAGCTTTACTCTTGCTCTAACCCCATGCTGTCCCTGTCCTGAGAGTGTTTGTTGGGGAACAGTGTAGAAGGAGCTTTACTCTGTGTCTAACCGCGTGCTGCACCTGTCCTGGAAGTGTTTGATGGGGGACAGTGTGGAGGGAGCTTTACTCTGTATCTAACCCCATGCTGTCCCTGTCCCTGGGAGTGTTTGATGGGGGACAGTGCAGAGGGAACTTTAACCTGTATCTAACCGCGTGCTGTCACTGTCCTGGGAGTGTTTGAAGGGGTGGGCAGTGTAGAGGGAGATTTACTCTGTATCTAAACCCGTGCTGCCCGTGTCCTGGCAGTGTTTGATGGGGCGACAGTGTAGAGGGAGGTTTACTCTGTATCTAACCCCGTGCTGTCCCTGTCCTGGGAGTGTTTGATGGGGGACAGTGTGGAGGGTGTCCCTGTCCTGGGAATGTTTGATGGGGCACAGTGTAGAGTGAGGTTTACTCTGTATCTAACCCCGTGCTGTCCCTGTCCTGGGAGTGTTTGATGGGGGACAGTGTAGAGGGAGCTTTACTCTGTATCTAACCCCATGCTGTCCCTGTCCTGGGAGTGTTTTATGGGGGACAGTGTAGAGGGAGCTTTACTCTGTATCTAACCCCGTGCTGTCCCTGTCCTGGGAGTGTTTGATGGGGGACAGTGTAGAGGGAGCTTTACTCTGTATCTAACCCCGTGCTGTCCCTGTCCCTGGGAGTGTTTTATGGGGGACAGTGTAGAGGAAGGTTTACTCTGTATCTAACCCCGTGCAGTCCCTGTCCCTGGGAGTGTTTGATGGGGGACAGTGTAGAGGGACATTTACTCTTGCTCTAACCCCGTGCTGCCCCCGTCCTGGTAGTGATTGATGGGGTGAGAGTGTAGAGGGAGCTTTACTCTGTGGAGGAGAAAGTGAGTCTGCAGATGCTGGAGATCAAAGTTGAAACTTTATTGCTGGAACAGCACAGCAGGTCAGGCAGCATCCAGGGAACAGGAGATTCGACGTTTCGGGCACAGGCCCTTCTTCAGGAAGCTTTACTCTGTATCTAACCGCCTTGCTGAACCAGTTCTGGGAGTGTTGAAGGGGGGACAGTGTAGAGGAAGGTTTACTCTGGATCTAACCCCATGCTGTCCCTGTCCCTGGGAGTGTTTGATGGGGGAAAGTGTAGAGGGAGCTTTACTCTGTATCTAACCCCGTGCTGTCCCTGTCCCTGGGAGTGTTTGATGGGGGAAAGTGTAGAGGGAGGTTTACTCTGTATCTAACCCCATGCTGTCCCTGTCCCTGGGAGTGTTTGATGGGGGACAGTATAGAGGGAGCTTTACTCAGTATCTAACCCCGTGCTGTCCCTGTCCCTGGGAGTGTTTGATGGGGGAAAGTGTAGAGGGAGGTTTACTCTGTATCTAACCCCATGCTGTCCCTGTCCTGGGAGTGTTTGATGTGGGACAGTGTAGAGGGAGCTTTATTCTGTATCGAACCGCATGCTGTCCCTATCCTGGGAGTGTTTGATGGGGGACAGTGTAGAGGGAGCTTTACTCTGTATCTAACGACTTGGTGTCGTTGCCCTGGAAGTGTTTGATGGGGGACAGTATAGAGGGAGCTTTACTCTGTATCTATCCCCCTGTTGTCCCTGTCCTGGGAGTGTTTGATGGGGGACAGTGTAGAAAGGCTCTACTCTTGCTCTAACCCCGTGCTGTCCCTGTCCTGGGAGTGTTTGATGGGGAACAGAGTAGAGGGAGCTTTACTCTTGCTCTAACCCCATGCTGCACCTGTCCTGGGAGTTTTTGATGTGGGACAGTTTCGAGGGAGCTTTACTCTGTATCTAACCCCATGCTGTCCCTGTCCTGGGAGTTATTGATGGGGGACAGTGTAGAGGGAGCTTTACTCTGTATCTAACCGCATGCTGTCCCTGTCCTGGGAGTGTTTGATGGGGGACAGTGTAGAGGGAGCTTTACTCTGTATCTAACCCCATGCTGTCCCTGTCCTGGGAGTGTTTGATGGGGGACAGTGTAGAGGGAGCTTTACTCTGTATCTAACGCCATTCTGTCCCAGTCTTGGGAGTGTTTGATGGGGGACAGTGTAGAGGGAGCTTTACTCTTGCTCTAACCCCATGCTGTCCCTGTCCTGGGAGTGTTTAATGGGGTACAGTGTTGAGGGAGCTTTACTCTGTATCTAACCGCGTGCTGCACCTGTCCTGGGAGTGTTTGATGGGGGACAGTGTGGAGGGGGATTTGCTCTGTATCTAACCCCATGCTGTCCCTATCCTGGGAGTGTTTGATGGGGGACAGTGTAGAGGGAGATTTACTGTTCCTCTAAGCCCCGTGCTGTCCCTGTCCTGGGAGTATTTGAAGGGGGGACAGTATACAGGGAGCTTTACTCTGTATCTAGCCCCGTGCTGTCCCTTACCCTGGGAGTGTTTGATGGGGGGACAGTGTAGAGGGAGCTTTGCTCTGTATCTAACCCCGTGCTGTCCCTGTCCTAGGAGTGTTTGATGGGGGACAGTGTTGAGGGAGATTTACTCTGTATCTAAATCCGTGCTGCCCCTGTCCTGGGAGTGTTTGATGGGGGACAGTGTAGAGGAAGCTTTACTCTGTATCTAACCCCTAGGTGTTCCGGTCCTGGGAGTTATTGATGTGGGACAGTATAGAGGGAGCTTTACTCTGTATCTAAACCCTTGCTGTCCCTGTCCCTGGGAGTGTTTGAAGGGGGACAGTATAGAGGGAGCTTTGCTCTGTATCTAACGGCATGCTGTCCCTGTCCCTGGGAGTGTTTGATGGGGGACAGTGTGGAGGGAGCTTTACTCTGTATCTAACCCCATGCTGTCCCTGTCCTGGGAGTGTTTGATGGGGGACAATGTGGAGGGATCTTTACTCTGTATCTAACCCCGTGCTGTCCCTGTCCTGGGAGTGTTTGATGGGGGACAGTGTAGAGGGAGCTTTACTCCTTGGGGGGAGGTTTGCTAGTGCTCTTGGGGGGGGTTTAAACTAACTCTGCAGGGGCATGGGAACCCAGATTGTAGCTTCAGTGTGCAGGGCCTGGAGTGTAGGGAGGTTAGGAACATGGCATCAATTTCAAAGGAGGGTGCCTGTAAACAGGAAAGTAGATTGAAGTGTGTATACTTCAATGCAAGAAGTATACGAAATAAGGTAGGTGAACTTGCAGCGTGGGTTGGTACCTGGGACTTCGATGTTGTGGCTATTACGGAGACATGGCTAGAACAGGGACAGGATTGGCTGTTGCAGGTTCCAGGATTTAAATGTTTTAGTAGGGTCAGAGGTGGGGGTAAAAGTGGGGGAGGTGTGGCATTGCTTGTCAAAGATAGTATTACAGTGGTGGAAAGGACGATGGATGAGGACTTGCCATCTGAGGTAGTTTGGGCTGAGGTTAGGAATAGGAAAGGTGAGCTCACCCTGTTAGGAGTCTTTTACAGGCCTGCTAATAGTCCTAGAATCATTGAAGAAAGGATAGGGAAGGTGATTCAGGAGATGAGTGACAGTAATAGGGTGGTTGTTATGGGGGTCTTTAACTTTCCTGATATTGATTGGGAAAGCTATAGCTCAAGTTCGTTAGATGGGTCAGTGTTTGTTCAATGTGTGCAGGAGAGTTTCCTGACACAATATGTAGACAGGCCAACAAGAGGTGAGGCCATACTGGATTTGGTTCTGGGTAACGAACCAGGCCAGGTGTTAGAATTAGAGGTAGGTGAGCACTTTGGGGACAGTGACCACAATTCGGTGATTTTTACTCTCGTGATGGAGAGGGATAAGTGTGTACTACAGGGCAAGAGTTATAGCTGGGGTCAGGGAAATTATGATGCGGTGAGGCATGACTTAGGATGTGTGGCTTGGAAAAGTAGACTCCAAGGCAAGAGTGTAAATGATATGTGGAGCTTGTTCAAGGAGCAACTATTGAGTGTCCTTGATAATTATGTACCTGTCAGGCAGGGAGGAAAGGGTCGTGCGAGGGAGCCGTGGTTTAATAAGGAATTGGAATCCCTTGTTAAATGGAAGAGGGCGGCCTATCTCAAGATGAGACGTGAAGGTTCAATTGGGGCGATTGAGAGTTATAGGGTAGCCAGGAAGGACCTGAAGAGAGAGCTAAGAGCAGCAAGGAGGGGACATGAAAGGTCCTTAGTCGGTAGGATTAGGGAAAACCCTAAGGCTTTCTATAGGTATGTCAGGAATAAAAGAATGACTAGGGTAGGAATAGGTCCAGTCACGGATAGTAGTGGGAAGTTGCGTGTGGAGGCGGAAGAGATTGGGGAGACACTGAATGAATACTTTTCTTCAGTATTTACTCAGGAACAGGGCATTGTCGTCGATGTGAATACTGAGTCACAAATAAGTAGAATGGATGGCTTTGAGGTATGTAGAGAAGAGGTGTTGGAAATCCTGGAAAGGGTGAAAATAGATACGTCCCCTGGGCCTGATGGCATTTATCCTAGGATTCTCTGGGAAGCAAGGGAGGAGATTGCAGAGCCATTGGCCTTGATTTTTATGTCCTCTTTGTCTACAGGAGTAGTGCCAGAAGACTGGAGGATAGCAAATGTGGTTCCCTTGTTCAAGAAGGGGAGTAGGGATAACCCTAGTAACTATAGGCCGGTGAGTCTCACTTCTGTTGTGGGCAAAGTCTTAGAGAGAATTGTAAGGGATAGGATTTATGCACATCTGGATAGGAATAATGTGATCAAGGATAGTCAGCATGGTTTTGTGAAGGGCAGGTCATGCCTCACAAACCTTATTGAATTCTTTGAAAAGGTGACGAAGGAGGTTGATGAGGGGAAAGCGGTAGATGTGGTATATATGGATTTTAGTAAGGCGTTTGATAAGGTTCCCCATGGTAGGCTACTGCAGAAAATACGGAGATATGGCATTGAGGGTGAGTTGGAGGTTTGGATTAGGAATTGGCTGGATGGAAGAAGACAGAGGGTAGTAGTTGATGGCAAAGTTTCTTCATGGAGTGCCGTCACTAGCGGTGTTCCGCAAGGGATCTGTTTTGGGACCATTGCTGTTTGTCATTTTTATAAATGACCTGGAAGAGGGGTTAGAAGGTTGGGTGAGCAAGTTTGCGGATGATACGAAAGTCGGAGGAGTTGTTGACAGTGAGGAAGCATGTGGCAGGTTACAGCAGGATATAGAGAAGCTGCAGAGCTGGGCAGAAAGGTGGCAAATGGAGTTCAATGTAGCTAAGTGTGAGGTGATTCACTTTGGGAAGAATAACAAAAAGATGGGGTACTGGGCTAATGGTCGGATACTTGGTAGTGTGGATGAGCAGAGGGATCTTGGTGTCCATGTACACAGATCTCTGAAAGTTGCCACCCAGGTAAATAGTGCGGTGAGGAAGGCATATGGCGTACTGGCTTTTATTGGTAGAGGAATTGAGTTCCGGAGTACTGAGGTCATGTTGCAGTTGTATAAGACTCTGGTGCGGCCGCATCTGGAATATTGTGTGCAGTTTTGGTCGCCATACTATAGGAAGGATGTGGAGGCACTGGAACGGGTGCAGAGGAGGTTTACCAGGATGTTGCCTGGTATGGTAGGAAGATCGTATGAGGAAAGGCTGAGACACTTGGGGCTGTTTTCATTAGAGAAAAGAAGGTTTAGAGGTGACTTGATTGAGGTGTACAAGATGATTAGGGGGTTAGATAGGGTTGACAGTGTGAACCTTTTCCCGCGTATGGAGTCGGGTATTACGAGGGGGCATAGCTTTAAATTAAGGGGGGGTAGGTATAGGACAGATGTTAGGGGTAGGTTCTTCACTCAGCGAGTCGTAAGTTCATGGAATGCCCTGCCAGCAGCAGTGGTGGACTCTCCCTCTTTATGGGCATTTAAGCGGGCATTGGATAGGCATATGGAGGATAGTGGGTTAGTATAGGTTAGGTGGGCTTGGATCGGCGCAACATCGAGGGCCAAAAGGCCTGTACTGCGCTGTATTCTTCTATGTTCTATGTTCTATGTACTCTGTATCTAACCCCATGCTGTCCCTGTCCCTGGGAGAGTTTGTGGGGGGACAGTGTAGAGGGAACTTTAATCTGTATCTAACCGCGTGCTGTCACTGTCCTGGGAGTGTTAGACGGGAGGACAGTGTCGAGGGAGATTTTCTCTGTATCTAAACCCGAGCTGCCCGTGTCCTGGCAGTGTTTGATGGGGTGACAGTGTAGAGGGAGGTTTACTCTGTATCTAATCCCATGCTGTCCCTGTCCTGGGAGTGTTTGATGGGGGACAGTGTAGAGGGAGCTTTACTCTGTATCTAACCCCGTGCTGTCCCTGTCCTGGGAGTGTTTGATGGGGGACAGTGTAGAGGGAGCTTTACTCTGTATCTAACGCCATTCTGTCCCTGTCTTGGGAGTGTTTGATGGGGGACAGTGTAGAGGGAGCTTTACTCTTGCTGTAACCCCATGCTGTGTCTGTCCTGGGAGTGTTTGATGGGGAACAGTGTAGAGAGAGCTTTACTCTGTATCGAACGCGTGCTGCACCTGTCCTGGGAGTGTTTGATGTGGGACAGGATAGAGGGAGCTTTACTCTGTATCTGACCCCGTGCTGTCCCTGTCCCTGGGAGTGTTTGATGGGGGACAGTGTAGAGAGAGCTTTACTCTTGCTCTAACCCCGTGCTGTCCCTATCCTGGGAGTGTTTGATGGGGGACAGTGTAGAGGAAGGTTTACTCTGTATCTAACCCCGTGCTGTCCCTGTCCTGGGAGTGATTGATGGGGGACAGTGTAGAGGGACATTTACTCTTGCTCTAACCCCGTGCTGCCCCCGTCCTGGTAGTGATTGATGGGATGAGAGTGTAGAGGGAGCTTTACTCTGTAACTAACCCCTTGCTGTCCCTGTCCCTGGGAGTGTTTGAAGGGAGGACAGTGTAGAGGAAGGTTTACTCCGGATCTAACCCCATGCTGTCCCTCTACCTGGGAGTGTTTGATGGTGGACAGTGTAGAGGGAGCTTTACTCTGTATCGAACCGCATGCTGTCCCTATCCTGGGAGTGTTTGATGGGGGACAGTGTTGAGGGAGCTTTACTCTGTATCTAATGACTTGGTGTCGTTGCCCTGGAAGTGTTTGATGGGGGACAGTATAGAGGGAGCTTTACTCTGTATCTATCCCCCTGTTGTCCCTGTCCTGAGAGTGTTTGATGGGGGACAGTGTAGAGAGAACTTTACTCTTGCTCTAACCCTGTACTGTCCCTGTCTTGGGAGTGTTTGATGGGGGAGAGTGTAGAGGGAGCTTTACACTGTATCTAATGACTTGGTGTCGTTGCCCTGGAAGTGTTTGATGGGGGACAGGAGAGAGGGAGCTTTACTCTGTATCTATCCCCCTGTTGTCCCTGTCCTGGGAGTGTTTGATGGGGACAGTGCAGAGAGAACTTTACTCTTGCTCTAACCCTGTACTGTCCCTGTCCTGGGAGTGTTTGTTGGGGAACATTGTAGAGGGAGCTTTACTCTGTTTCGAACCGCGTGCTGCACCTGTCCTGGAAGTGTTTGATGGGGGACAGTGTGGAGGGAGCTTTACTCTGTATCTAACCCCGTGCTGTCCCTGTCCTGGGAGTGTTTGATGGGGGACAGTGTAGAGGGAGCTTTACTCTGTATCTAAACACGTGCTGTCCCTGTCCTGGGAGTGTTTTATGGGGGACAGTGTAGAGGGAGCTTTACTCTGTATCTAACCCCGTGCAGTCCCTGTCCCTGGGAGTGTTTGGTGTGGGACAGTGTAGAGGGACATTTACTCTTGCTCTAACCCCGTGCTGCCCCCGTCCTGGTAGTGATTGATGGGGTGAGAGTGTAGAGGGAGCTTTACTCTGTATCTAACCGCCTTGCTGAACCAGTTCTGGGAGTGTTGAAGGGGGGACAGTGTAGAGGGAGCTTTACTCTGTATCGAACCGCATGCTGTCCCTATCCTGGGAGTGTTTGATGGGGAACAGTGTAGAGGGAGCTTTACTCTGTATCGAAACGCGTGCTGCACCTGTCCTGGGAGTGTTTGATGTGGGACAGGATAGAGGAAGCTTTACTCTGTATCGAACCCCTTGCTGTCCCTGTCCCTGGGAGTGTTTGATGGGGGACAGTGTAGATGGAGCTTTACTCTGTATCGAACCGCATGCTGTCCCTATCCTGGGAGTGTTTGATGGGGGACAGTGTAGAGGGAGCTTTACTCTGTATCTAACGACTTGGTGTCATTGCCCTGGAAGTGTTTGATGGGGGACAGTGTAGAGGGAGCTTTACTCTGTATCTATCCCCCTGTTGTCCCTGTCTTGGGAGTGTTTGATGGGGGACAGTGTAGAGAGAGCTTTACTCTTGCTGTAACCCCATGCTGTCCCTGTACTGGGAGTGTTTGATGGGGCCAGTGCAGAGGGAGCTTTACTCTGTATCTATCCCCTTGTTGTCCCTGTCCCTGGGAGTGTTTGATGGGGGACAGTGTAGAGGAAGCTTTACTCTGTATCTAACCCCGTGCTGTCCCTGTCCCTGGGAGTGTTTGATGGGGGACAGTGTAGAGGGAGCTTTACTCTGTATCTAATCCCATGCTGTCCCTGTCCTGGGAGTGTTTGGTTGGGGACAGTGTAGAGAGAGCTTTACTCTGTATCTAACTCCGTGCTGTCCGTGTTCTGGGATTGTTTAATGCGGGACAGTGTAGAGGGAGCTTTACTCTGTATCTAACTCCATGCTGTCCCTGTCCTGGGAGCGTTTGGTTGGGGACAGTGTAGAGGGAGCTTTACTCTGTATCTAACCCTGTGCTGTCCCTGTCCCTGGGAGTGTTTGATGGGGGACAGTGTAGAGGGAGCTTTACTCTGTATCTAACCCCATGCTGTCCCTGTCCTGGGAATGTAAGTTGGCGGACAGTGTAGAGGAAGCTTTACTCTGTATCTAACCCCCGTGCTGTCCCTGTCCTGGGAGTGTTTGATGGGGGAGAGTGTAGAGGGAGCTTTACTCTGTATCGAAACGCGTGCTGCACCTGTCCTGGGAGTGTTTGATGGGGGGACAGTGTAGAGGGAGCTTTACTCTGTGTCTAACCCCGTGCTGTCCCTGTCCTGGGAGTGTTTGATGTGGGACAGGATAGAGGAAGGTTTACTCTGGATCTCACCCCATGCTGTCCCTCTACCTGGGAGTGTTTGATGGGGGACAGTGTAGAGGGAGCTTTACTCTGTATCGAACCGCATGCTGTCCCTATCCTGGGAGTGTTTGATGGGGGACAGTGTAGAGGGAGCTTTACTCTGTATCTAACGACTTGGTGTCGTTGCCCTGGAAGTGTTTGATGGGGGACAGTATAGAGGGAGCTTTACTCTGTATCTAACACCATTCTGTCCCTGTCTTGGGAGTGTTTGATGGGGGACAGTGTAGAGGGAGCTTTACTCTGTATCTAACCTCATGCTGTCCCTGTCCTGGGAGTGTTTGATGGGGGACAGTGTAGAGGGTGCTTTACTCTGTATCTAACCGCATGCTGTCCCTATCCTGGGAGTGTTTGATGGGGGAAAGTGTAGAGGGAGCTTTACTCTGTATCTAACCCCGTGCTGTCCCTGTCCTGGGAGTGATTGATGGGGGACAGTGTCGAGGCAGCTTTACTCTGTAAGTTACCCCGTGCTGATCCTGTCCTGGGAGTGTTTGATGGGGGACAGTGTAGAGGGAGCTTTACTCTGTATCTAACCCCGTGCTGTCCCTGTCCCTGGGAGTGTTTGATGGGGGACAGTGTAGAGGGAGCTTTACTCTGTATCTAACCCCGTGCTGTCCCTGTCCCTGGGAGTGTTTGATGGGGGACAGTGTGGAGGGAGCTTTACTCTGTATCTAACCCCGTGCTGTCCCTGTCCCTGGGAGAGTTTGATGGGGGACAGTGTAGAGGGAGCTTTACTCTGTATCTAACCCCGTGCTGTCCCTGTCCCTGGGAGTGTTTGGTGGGTGACAGTGTTGAGGGAGATTTACTCTGTATCTATCCCCCTGTTGTCGTTGCCCTGGAAGTGTTTGATGGGGGACAGTGTAGAGGGAGCTTTACTCTTGCTCTAACCCCATGCTGTCCCTGTCCTGGGAGTGTTTGATGGGGCACAGTGTAGAGGGAGCTTGACTCTGTATCTACCCACATGCTGTCCCTATCCTGGGAGTGTTTGATGGGGGACAGTGTAGAGGAAGCCTTACTCTTGCCAAAACCCCATGCTGTCCCTGTCCTGGGAGTGTTTGATGGGGAACAGTGTAGAGGGAGCTTTACTCTGTATCTAACCGCGTGCTGCACCTGTCCCTGGGAGTGTTTGATGGGGGACAGTGTAGAGGGAGCTTTGCTCTGTATCTAACCCCGTGCTGTCCCTGTCCTGGGAGTGTTTGATGGGGTACAGTGTTGAGGGAGATTTACTCTGTATCTAAACCTGTGCTGCCCCTGTCCTGGGAGTGTTTGATGGGGGACACCGTGGAGGGTGTCCCTGTCCTGGGAATGTTTGATGGGGGACAGTCTAGAGAGAGCTTTACTCTGTATCTAATCCCATGCTGTCCCTGTCTTGGGAGTGTTGGATGGGGGACAGTGTAGAGGGAGCTTTACTCTTGCTCTAACCCCATGCTGCCCCTGTCCTGGGAGTGTTTAATGGGGTACAGTGTAGAGGGAGCTTTACTCTGTATCTATCCCCGAGCTGTCCCTCTCCTGGGAGTGTTTGATGGGGGACAGTGTAGAGTAAGCTTTACTCAGTATCTAACCGCGTGCTGTCCCTTACCCTGGGAGTGTTTGATGGGGGACAGTGTAGAGGGAGGTTTACTCTGTATCTAATCCCGTGCTGTCCCTGTCCTGGGAGTGTTTGTTGGGGGCGACAGTGTAGAGGAAGCTTTACTCTGTCTCTAACCCCGTGCTGTCCTAGTCCTGGCAGTGTTTGATAGGGGGACAGCGTAGAGGGAGCTTTACTCTGTATCTAACCCCGTGCTGTTCCAGTCCTGGGAGTGTTTGATGGGGGACAGTGTAGAGAGAGTTTTACTTTGTATCTAACCACGACCTGTCCCTGTCCTGGGACTGTTTGATGGGGGACAGTGTAGAGGGAGCTTTACTCTGCATCTAACCGCGTGCTGTCCCTGTCCTGGGAGTGTTTGATGGTGGACAGTGTAGAGGGAGCTTTATTCTGTATCTAACCGTGTGCTGTCCCTGTCCTGGGAGTGTTTGATGGGGGACAGTGTAGAGAGAGCTTTACTCTGAATCTAACCAGATGCTGTCCCTGTCCTGGGAATATAAGTTGGGGGACAGTGTAGAGAGAGCTTTACTCTGAATCTAACCCCCTGTTGTCCCTGTCCTGGGAGTGTTTGATGGGGGACAGTGTAGAGTGAGCTTTACTCTGAATCTAACCAGATGCTGTCCCTGTCCTGGGAATATAAGTTGGGGGACAGTGTAGAGAGAGATTTACTCTGAATCTAACCCCCTGTTGTCCCTGTCCTGGGAGTGTTTGATGGGGGACAGTGTAGAGAGAGCTTTACTCTTGCTCAAGCCACGTGCTGTCCGTGTTCTGGAATGTGTTTGATGGGTGAGAGTGTAGAGGGAGATTTACTCTGTATCTTACCCCGTGCTGTCCCTGTCCTGGGAGCGTTTGATGGGGGACAGTGTAGATGGAGCTTTACTCTGTATCTAACGCCATGCTGTCCCGGTCCTGGGAGTGTTTGATGGGGGGGACAGTGTAGAGGGAGCTTTACTCTGTATCTAAGCCCATGCTGCCCCTGTCCTGGAAGTGTTTGATGGGTGACAGTGCAGAGGGAGCTTTACTCTGTATCTAACCCCATGCTGTCCCTGTCCTGGGAGTGTTGGATGGGGGACAGTGTAGAGGGAGCTTTACTCTTGCTCTAACCCCATGCTGTCCCTGTCCTGGGAGTGTTTAATGGGGTACAGTGTAGAGTGAGCTTTACTCTGTATCTAACCCCGTGCAGTCCCTGTCCCTGGGAGTGTTTTATGGGGGACAGTATAGAGGGAGCCTTACTCTGTATCTAAACCCTTGCTGTCCCTGTCCCTGGGAGTGTTTGATGGGGGACAGTGTAGAGGGACATTTAGTCTTGCTCTAACCCCGTGCTGCCCCCCGTCCTGGTAGTGATTGATGGGGTGAGAGTGTAGAGAGAGCTTTACTCAGTATCTAACCACCTTGCTGAACCAGTTCTGGGAGTGTTTGAAGGGGGGACAGTGCAGAGGAAGGTTTACTCTGTATCTAACCCCGTGCTGTCCCTGTCCTGGGAGTGATTGATGGGGGACAGTGTCGAGGCAGCTTTACTCTGTAAGTCACCCCGTGCTGTCCCTGTCCTGGGAGTGATTGATGGGGGACAGTGTCGAAGCAGCTTTACTCTGTAAGTTACCCCGTGCTGATCCTGTCCTGGGAGTGTTTGATGGGGGCCAGTGTCGAGGGAGCTTTACTCTGTATCTAACCCCGTGCTGTCCCTGTCCCTGGGAGTGTTTGATGGGGGACAGTGTAGAGGGAGCTTTACTCTGTATCTAACCCCGTGCTGTCCCTGTCCCTGGGAGTGTTTGGTGGGTGACAGTGTTGAGGGAGATTTACTCTGTACCTATCCCCCTGTTGTCGTTGCCCTGGAAGTGTTTGATGGGGGCCAGTGTCGAGGGAGCTTTACTCTGCATCTAACCCCGTGCTGTCCCTGTCCCTGGGAGTGTTTGATCGGGGACAGTGTAGAGGGAGCTTTACTCTGTATCTAACCCCGTGCTGTCCCTGTCCTGGGAGTGTTTGATGGGGGGGACAGTGTTGAGGGAGCTTTACTCTGTATCTAACCCCGTGCTGTCCCTGTCCTGGGAGTGTTTGATGGGGGGGACAGTGTTGAGGGAGCTTTACTCTGTATCTAACCCTGTGCTGTCCCTGTCCCTGGGAGTGTTTGATGGGGGACAGTGTAGAGAGAGCTTTACTCTTGCTCTAACCCCGTGCTGTCCATGTTCTGGGAGTGTTTAATGGGAGAGAGTGTAGAGGGAGCTTTACTCTGTATTTCACCCCGTGCTGTCCCTGTCCTGGGAGCGTTAGGTTGGGGACAGTGAAGAGGGAGCTTCACTCTGTATCTAACCGCATGCTGTCCCTGTCCTGGGACTATTTGATGGGGGACAGTATAGAGGGAGCTTTACTCTGTATCTAACCCCTTGCTGTCCCTGTCCCTGGGAGTGTTTGAATGGGGACAGTATAGAGGGAGCTTTACTCTGTATCTAACCCCGTGCTGTCCCTGTCCTGGGAGTGTTTGATGGGGGGACAGTGTAGAGGGAGCGTTACTCTGTATCTAACCCCGTGCTGTCCCTGTCCCTGGGAGTGTTTGGTGGGGGGACAGTGTAGAGGGAGCTTTACTCTGTATCGAACCCCATGCTGTCCCTGTCCTGGGAGTGTTTGATGGGGGACAGTGTAGAGGGAGCTTTACTCTGTATCTAACCCCGTGCTGTCCCTGTCCTAGGAGTGATTGATGGGGGACAGTGTAGAGGGAGGTTGACTCTGTATCTAACCCCGTGCTGTCCCTGTCCCTGGGAGTGTTTGATGGGGGACAGTGTAGTGGAAGCTTTACTCTGTATCTAACCCCGTGCTGTCCCTGTCCTGGGAGTGTTTGATGGGGGGACAGTGTAGAGGGAGCTTTACTCTGTATCTATCCCCGAGCTGTCCCTCTCCTGGGAGTGTTTGATGGGGGACAGTGTAGAGAGAGCTTTACTCAGTATCTACCCCCGTGCTGTCCCTCTCCTGGGAGTGTTTGATGGGGGAAAGTATCGAGGGAGCTTTACTCTGAATCTAACCCCGTGCTGTCCCTGTCCTGGGACTGTAAGATGGGGGACAGTGTAGAGGGGGCTTTACTCTATATCTAACCCCGTGCTGTCCCTTCCTGGGAGCGTTTGGTGGGGGACAGTGTAGAGAGAGCTTTACTCTGTATCTAACGCCATGCTGTCCCGGTCCTGGGAGTGTTTGATGGGGGACAGTGTAGAGGGAGCTTTACTCTGTATCTAACCCCGTGCTGCCCTTGTCCTGGAAGTGTTTGATGGGGGACAGTGCAGAGGGAGCTTTACTCTTGCTCTAACCCCATGCTGTCCCTGTCCTGGGAGTGTTTAATGGGGTACAGTGTAGAGGGAGCTTTACTCTGTATCAAACCCCATTGCTGTCCCTGTCCCGGGAGTGTTTGATAGGGGACAGTCTAGAGGGAGCTTTACTCTGCATCTACCCCCGTGCTGTCCCTCTCCTGGGAGTGTTTGATGGGGGACAGTGTAGAGGGAGCTTTACTCTGTATCTAATCCCGTGCTGTCCCTTACCCTGGGAGTGTTTGATGGGGGGACTGTGTAGAGGAAGCTTTACTCTGCATCTACCCCCGTGCTGTCCCTGTCCTGGGAGTGTTTGATGGGGGACAGTGTAGAGGGAGATTTACTCTGTATCTAACCCCGTGTTGTTCCTGCTTTGGGAGTGTTTGATGGGGGACAGTGTAGAGGGAGATTTACTCTGTATCTAACCCCCGTGCTGTCCCTGCCCCTGGGAGTGTTTGATGGGGGACAGTGTAGAGGGAGCTTTACTCTGTATCTAATCCCGTGCTGTCCCTTACCCTGGGAGTGTTTGATGGGGGGACTGTGTAGAGGGAGCTTTACTCTGTATCTAACCCCATGCTGTCCCTGTCCTGGGACTGTTTGATGGGGGACAGTGTAGAGGGAGATATACTCTTGCTCTAACCCCCGTGCTGTCCCTGCCCCTGGGAGTGTTTGATGGGGGTCAGTGTAGAGGGAGCTTTACTATGTATCTAACCCCATGCTGTCCCTGTCCTGGGACTGTTTGATGGGGGACAGTGTAGTGGGAGATTTACTCTTGCTCTAACCCCCGTGCTGTCCCTGCCCCTGGGAGTGTTTGATGGGGGTCAGTGTAGAGGGAGCTTTACTATGTATCTAACCCCATGCTGTCACTGTCCTGGGAGTGTTTGAAGAGGGGACAGTGTAGAGGGAGCTTTACTCTGTATCTAACCCCATGCTGTCCCTGTCCTGGGAATGTTTGATGGGGGACAGTGTAGAGGAAGCTTTACTCTGTATCTAACCCCGTGCTGTCCCTGTCCTGGGAGTGTAAGATGGGGGACAGTATGGAGAGAGCTTTACTCTGTATCTAACCCCATGCTGTCCCTGTTCTGGGAATGTAAGATGGGGGACAGTGTAGAGAGAGCTTTACTCTGTATCTTACCCCGTGCTGTCCCTGTTCCTGGAAGTGTTTGATGAAGGACAGTGAAGAGGGAGCTTTACTCTGTATCTAACCCCATACTGTCCCTGTCCCTGAGAGTGTTTGATGGGGGACAGTGTAGAGGGAGCTTTACTCAGTATCTAACCCCGTGCTGTCCCTGTCCCTGGGAGTGTTTGATGGGGGACAGTGTAAAGTCTGCTTTACTCTGTATCTAATCCCATGCTGTCCCTGTCCTGGGAGTGTTTGATGGGGGTCAGTGTAGAGTGAGCTTTACTCTGTATCTAACCCCGTGCTGTCCCTGTCCTGGGAGTGATTGATGGGGGACAGTGTAGAGGGAGGTTGACTCTGTATCTAACCCCGTGCTATCCCTGTCCCTGGGAGTGTTTGATCGGGGACAGTGTAGAGAGAGCTTTACTCTGTATCTAACCCCGTGCTGTCCCTGTCCTGGGAGTGTTTGATGGGGGGGACAGTGTTGAGGGAGCTTTACTCTGTATCTAACCCCGTGCTGTCCCTGTCCTGGGAGTGTTTGATGGGGGGGACAGTGTTGAGGGAGCTTTACTCTGTATCTAACCCTGTGCTGTCCCTGTCCCTGGGAGTGTTTGATGGGGGACAGTATAGAGGGAGCTTTACTCTGTATCTAACCCCTTGCTGTCCCTGTCCCTGGGAGTGTTTGATGGGGGACAGTGTAGAGGCAGCTTTACTCTGTATCTAACCCCGTGCTGTCCCTGTCCTGGGAGTGTTTGATGGGGGGACAGTGTAGAGGGAGCGTTACTCTGTATCTAACCCCGTGCTGTCCCTGTCCCTGGCAGTGTTTGGTGGGGGGACAGTGTAGAGGGAGCTTTACTCTGTATCGAACCCCATGCTGTCCCTGTCCTGGGAGTGTTTGATGGGGGACAGTGTAGAGTGAGCTTTACTCTGTATCTAACCCCGTGCTGTCCCTGTCCTGGGAGTGTTTGGTGGGGGGACAGTGTAGAGGGAGGTTGACTCTGTATCTAACCCCGTGCTGTCCCTGTCCCTGGGAGTGTTTGATGGGGGACAGTGTAGTGGAAGCTTTACTCTGTATCTAACCCCGTGCTGTCCCTGTCCTGGGAGTGTTTGATGGGGGGACAGTGTAGAGGGAGCTTTACTCTGTATCTATCCCCGAGCTGTCCCTCTCCTGGGAGTGTTTGATGGGGGACAGTGTAGAGAGAGCTTTACTCAGTATCTAACCGCGTGCTGTCCCTTACCCTGGTAGTGTTTGATGGGGGAAAGTATCGAGGGAGCTTTACTCTGAATCTAACCCCGTGCTGTCCCTGTCCTGGGACTGTAAGATGGGGGACAGTGTAGAGGGGGCTTTACTCTATATCTAACCCCGTGCTGTCCCTTCCTGGGAGCGTTTGGTGGGGGACAGTGTAGAGAGAGCTTTACTCTGTATCTAACGCCATGCTGTCCCGGTCCTGGGAGTGTTTGATGGGGGACAGTGTAGAGGGAGCTTTACTCTGTATCTAACCCCGTGCTGCCCTTGTCCTGGAAGTGTTTGATGGGGGACAGTGCAGAGGGAGCTTTACTCTTGCTCTAACCCCATGCTGTCCCTGTCCTGGGAGTGTTTAATGGGGTACAGTGTAGAGGGAGCTTTACTCTGTATCAAACCCCATTGCTGTCCCTGTCCCGGGAGTGTTTGATAGGGGACAGTCTAAAGGGAGCTTTACTCTGCATCTACCCCCGTGCTGTCCCTCTCCTGGGAGTGTTTGATGGGGGGGACAGTATAGAGGGAGCTTTACTCTGGATCTAACCCCGTGCTGTCCCTGTCCCTGGGAGTGTTTGATGGGGGGACAGTGTAAAAGGGGCTTTACTCTGTATCTAATCCCGTGCTGTCCCTTACCCTGGGAGTGTTTGATGGGGGGACTGTGTAGAGGAAGCTTTACTCTGCATCTACCCCCGTGCTGTCCCTGTCCTGGGAGTGTTTGATGGGGGACAGTGTAGAGGGAGATTTACTCTGTATCTAATCCCATGCTGTCCCTGTCCTGGGAGTGTTTGATGGGGGTCAGTGTAGAGGAAGCTTTATTCTGTATCTAATCGCGTGCTGTCCCTGTCCTGAGAGTGTTTGATGGGGGACAGTGTAGAGAGAGCTTTACTCTGTATCTAACCCCGTGTTGTTCCTGCTTTGGGAGTGTTTGATGGGGGACAGTGTAGAGGGAGATTTACTCTGTATCTAACCCCATGCTGTCCCTGTCCTGGGACTGTTTGATGGGGGACAGTGAAGTGGGAGATTTACTCTTGCTCTAACCCCCGTGCTGTCCCTGCCCCTGGGAGTGTTTGATGGGGGTCAGTGTAGAGGGAGCTTTACTATGTATCTAACCCCATGCTGTCACTGTCCTGGGAGTGTTTGAAGAGGGGACAGTGTAGAGGGAGCTTTACTCTGTATCTAACCCCATGCTGTCCCTGTCCTGGGAATGTTTGATGGGGGACAGTGTAGAGGAAGCTTTACTCTGTATCTAACCCCGTGCTGTCCCTGTCCTGGGAGTGTCAGATGGGGGACAGTATGGAGAGAGCTTTACTCTGTATCTAACCCCATGCTGTCCCTGTTCTGGGAATGTAAGATGGGGGACAGTGTAGAGAGAGCTTTACTCTGTATCTTACCCCGTGCTGTCCCTGTTCCTGGAAGTGTTTGATGAAGGACATTGAAGAGGGAGCTTTACTCTGTATCTAACCCCATACTGTCCCTGTCCCTGAGAGTGTTTGATGGGGGACAGTGTAGAGGGAGCTTTACTCAGTATCTAACCCCGTGCTGTCCCTGTCCCTGGGAGTGTTTGATGGGGGACAGTGTAAAGTCTGCTTTACTCTGTATCTAATCCCATGCTGTCCCTGTCCTGGGAGTGTTTGATGGGGGTCAGTGTAGAGTGAGCTTTACTCTGTATCTAACCCGGTGCTGTCCCTGTCCTGGGAGTGATTGATGGGGGACAGTGTAGAGGGAGCTTTACTCTGTATCTAACCCCGTGCTGTCCCTGTCCTGGGAGTGATTGATGGGGGACAGTGTAGAGGGAGCTTTACTCTTGCTCTAACCCCGTGCTGTCCGTGTTCTGGGAGTGTTTAATGGGGGAGAGTGTAGAGGAAGCTTTACTCTGTATCTAACCCCGTGCTGTCCCTGTCCTGGGAGTGTTTGGTGGGGGGACAGTGTAGAGGGAAATTTACTCTGTATCTAACCCCATTCTGTCCCTGTCCCTGGGAGTGTTTGGTGGGGGGTCAGTGTAGAGGGAGCTTTACTCTGTATCTAACCCCGTGCTGTCCCTGTCCGGGGAGTGTTTGATGGTAGACACTGTACAGAGAGCTTTACTCTATCTAACCCCATGCTGTCCCTACCCTGGTAGTGTTTGATGGGGGAAAGTATCGAGGGAGCTTTACTCTGAATCTAACCCCGTGCGGTCCCTGTCCTGCGACTGTAAGATGGGGGCAAGTGTAGAGGGGGCTTTACTCTATATCTAACCCCATGCTGTCCCAGTCCTGGGATTTTTTTTGGGGGGGTCAGTGTAGAGGCAGCATTACTCTGTATCTAACCCCGTGCTGTCCCTGTCCTGGTAGTGTTTGATGGGGGGACAGTGTAGAGGGAGAGTTACTAGTGTAGAGGGAGCTTTACCCTGTATCTAACCCCGTGCTGTCCCTGTCCTGGAAGTGTTTGATGGGGGGACAGTGTCGAGTGAGCTTTACCCTGTATCTAACCCCGTGCTGTCCCTGTCCTGGGAGTGTTTGATGGTGGATAGTGTAGAGGGAGCTTTACTCTGTATCTAACCCCATGCTGTCCCTGTCCTGGGAGTGTTTGATGGGGAGAAAGTGTAGTGGGAGATTTACTCTATATCTAACCCCGTGCTGTCCCTGTCCTGGGAGTGTTTGATGGGGGACTGTGTTGAGGGAGCTTTACTCTGCATCTAACCACGGGCTGTCCCTGTCCTGGGAGTGTTTGAAGGGGGGACAGTGTAGAGGGAGCTTTACTCTGTATCTAACCCCATGCTGTCCCTGTCCTGGGAGTGTTTGATGGGGGACAGTGTAGAGGGAGCTTTACTCTGAATTTAACCCCATGATGTCCCTGTCCTGGGAATGTAATTTGGGGGACAGTGTAGAGGGAGTGTTACTCTGTAATCTAACCCCCGTGCTGTCCCTGCTCCTGGGAGTGTTTGATGGGGGTCAGTGTAGAGGGAGCTTTACTATGTATCTAACCCCATGCTGTCACTGTCCTGGGAGTGTTTGATGGTGGACAGTGTAGAGGGAGCTTTACTCTGTATCTAACCCCGTGCTGTCCCTGTCCTGGGAGTGTTTGATGGTGGATAGTGTAGAGGGAGCTTTACTCTGTATCTAACCCCATGCTGTCCCTGTCCTGGGAGTGTTTGATGGGGAGAAAGTGTAGTGGGAGATTTACTCTATATCTAACCCCATGCTGTCCCTGTCCTGGGAGTGTTTGATGGGGGACAGTGTAGAGGGAGTGTTACTCTGTAATCTAACCCCTGTGCTGTCCCTGCTCCTGGGAGTGTTTGATGGGGGTCAGTGTAGAGGGAGCTTTACTCTGTATCTAACCCCGTGCTGTCCCTGTCTTGGGAGTGTAAGATGGGGGACAGTGTAGAGGGAGCTTTACTCTGTATCTTACCCCATGCTGTCCCTGTTCTGGGAATGTAAGATGGGGGACAGTGTAGAGAGAGCTTTACTCTGTATCTTACCCCGTGCTGTCCCTGTTCCTGGAAGTGTTTGATGAAGGACAGTGAAGAGGGAGCTTTACTCTGTATCTAACCCCATACTGTCCCTGTCCTGGGAGTGTTTGATGGGGGTCAGTGTAGAGGGAGCTTTACTCAGTATCTAACCCCGTGCTGTCCCTGTCCCTGAGAGTGTTTGATGGGGGACAGTGTAGAGTAAGCTTTACTCTTGCTCTAACTCCGTGCTGTCCCTGTCCTGGGAGTGTTTGATGGGGGACAGTGTAGAGGAGGTTTACTCAGTATCTAACCCCGTGCTGTCCCTGTCCTGGGAGTGTTTGATGGGGGTCAGTGTAGAGGGAGCTTTACTCTTGCTCTAACCCCGTGCTGTCCGTGTTCTGGGAGTGTTTAATGGGGGAGAGTGTAGAGGGAGCTTTACTCTGTATCTAATTCCGTGCTGTCCCTGTCCTGGGAGTGTTTGATGGTAGACACTGTACAGAGAGCTTTACTCTATCTAACCCCATGCTGTCCCTACCCTGGTAGTGTTTGATGGGGGAAAGTATCGAGGGAGCTTTACTCTGAATCTAACCCCGTGCTGTCCCTGTCCTGGGACTGTAAGATGGGGGCAAGTGTAGAGGGGGCTTTACTCTATATCTAACCCCATGCTGTCCCAGTCCTGGGATTTTTTTGGGGGGGGTCAGTGTAGAGACAGCGTTACTCTGTATCTAACCCCGTGCTGTCCCTGTCCTGGGAGTGTTTGATGGGGGGACAGTGTAGAGGGAGCGTTACTAGTGTAGAGGAAGCTTTACTCTGTATCTAAGCCCGTGCTGCCCCTGTCCTGGGAGTGTTTGATGGGGGACAGTGTAGAGGGATCTTTACTCTGTATCTAACCCCGTGCTGTCCCTTACCATGGGAGTGTTTGATCGGGGACAGTGTAGAGTAAGCTTTACCCTGTATCTAACCCCGTGCTGTCCCTGTCCCTGGCCTGGGAGTGTTTGATGGGGGACAGTGTAGAGGGAGCTTTACTCTGTATCTAACCCCGTGCTGTCGCTTACCGTGGGAGTGTTTGAGGGGGGGACAGTGTCGAGTCAGCTTTACTCTGCATCTAACCCCATGCTGTCCCTGTCCTGGGAGTGTTTGATGGGGGGACAGTGTAGAGGAAGCTTTACTCTGTATCTAACCCCGTGCTCTCCCTGTCCTGGGAGTGTTTGATGGGGGACAGTGTGGAGGGAAATTTACTCTGCATCTAACCGCGTGCTGTCCCGGTCCTGGGAGTGTTTGATGGGGGACAGTGTAGAGGGAGCTTTACTCTGTATCTAACCCCGTGCTGTCCCTGTCCTGGGAGTGTTTGATGGTGGATAGTGTAGAGGGAGCTTTACTCTGTATCTAACCCCATGCTGTCCCTGTCCTGGGAGTGTTTGATGGGGAGAAAGTGTAGTGGGAAATTTACTCTATATCTAACCCCGCGCTGTCCCTGTCCTGGGAGTGTTTGATGGGGGACAGTGTAGAGGGAGTGTTACTCTATAATCTAACCCCTGTGCTGTCCCTGCTCCTGGGAGTGTTTGATGGGGGTCAGTGTAGAGGGAGCTTTACTATGTATCTAACCCCATGCTGTCACTGTCCTGGGAGTGTTTGAAGAGGGGACAGTGTAGAGGGAGCTTTACTCTGTATCTAACCCCGTGCTGTCCCTGTCTTGGGAGTGTAAGATGGGGGACAGTATGGAGAAAGCTTTACTCTGTATCTAACCCCATGCTGTCCCTGTTCTGGGAATGTAAGATGGGGGACAGTGTAGAGGGAGCTTTACTATGTATCTTACCCCGTGCTGTCCCTGTTCCTGGAAGTGTTTGATGAAGGACAGTGAAGAGGGAGCTTTACTCTGTATCTAACCCCATACTGTCCCTGTCCTGGGAGTGTTTGATGGGGGTCAGTGTAGAGGGAGCTTTACTCTGTATCCAACCATGTGCTGTCCCTGTCCCTGAGAGTGTTTGATGGGGGACAGTGTAGAGTAAGCTTTACTCTTGCTCTAACTCCGTGCTGTCCCTGTCCTGGGAGTGTTTGATATGGGACAGTGTAGAGGAGGTTTACTCAGTATCTAACCCCGTGCTGTCCCTGTCCTGGGAGTGTTTGATGGGGGTCAGTGTAGAGGGAGCTTTACTCTTGCTCTAACCCCGTGCTGTCCGTGTTCTGGGAGTGTTTAATGGGGGAGAGTGTAGAGGGAGCTTTACTCTGTATCTAATTCCGTGCTGTCCCTGTCCTGGGAGTGTTAGATAAGGGGCAGTGTAGAGTGAGCTTTACTCTGTATCTAACCCAGTGCTGTCCCTGTCCTGGGAGTGTTTGATGGGGGGCTCAGTGTAGAGGCAGCTTTACTCTGTATCTAAGCCCGTGCTGCCCCTGTCCTGGGAGTGTTTGATGGGGGACAGTTTAGAGGGAAATTTACTCTGTATCTAACCCCATGCTGTCCCTGTCCTGGGAGTGTTTGATGGGGGGTCAGTGTAGAGGGAGCTTTACTCTGTATCTAACCCCGTGCTGTCCCTACCCTGGTAGTGTTTGATGGGGGAAAGTATCGAGGGAGCTTTACTCTGAATCTAACCCCGTGCTGTCCCTGTCCTGGGACTGTAAGATGGGGGCAAGTGTAGAGGGGGCTTTACTCTATATCTAACCCCATGCTGTCCCAGTCCTGGGATTTTTTTGGGGGGGGTCAGTGTAGAGACAGCATTACTCTGTATCTAACCCCGTGCTGTCCCTGTCCTGGGAGTGTTTGATGGGGGGACAGTGTAGAGGGAGCGTTACTAGTGTAGAGGAAGCTTTACTCTGTATCTAAGCCCGTGCTGCCCCTGTCCTGGGAGTGTTTGATGGGGGACAGTGTAGAGGGATCTTTACTCTGTATCTAACCCCGTGCTGTCCCTTACCATGGGAGTGTTTGATCGGGGACAGTGTAGAGTAAGCTTTACCCTGTATCTAACCCCGTGCTGTCGCTTACCGTGGGAGTGTTTGAGGGGGGGACAGTGTCGAGTCAGCTTTACTCTGCATCTAACCCCGTGCTGTCCCTGTCCTGGGAGTGTTTGATGGGGGGACAGTGTAGAGGAAGCTTTACTCTGTATCTAACCCCGTGCTCTCCCTGTCCTGGGAGTGTTTGATGGGGGACAGTGTGGAGGGAAATTTACTCTGCATCTAACCGCGTGCTGTCCCGGTCCTGGGAGTGTTTGATGGGGGACAGTGTAGAGGGAGCTTTACTCTGTATCTAACCCCGTGCTGTCCCTGTCCTGGGAGTGTTTGATGGTGGATAGTGTAGAGGGAGCTTTACTCTGTATCTAACCCCATGCTGTCCCTGTCCTGGGAGTGTTTGATGGGGAGAAAGTGTAGTGGGAGATTTACTCTATATCTAACCCCGCGCTGTCCCTGTCCTGGGAGTGTTTGATGGGGGACTGTGTTGAGCGAGCTTTACTCTGCATCTAACCACGGGCCGTCCCTGTCCTGGGAGTGTTTGATGGTGGACATTGTATAGGGAGCTTTACTCTGTATCTAACCCCATGCTGTCCCTGTCCTGGGAGTGTTTGATGGGGGACAGTGTAGAGGGAGCTTTACTCTGAATTTAACCCCATGATGTCCCTGTCCTGGGAATGTAAGTTGGGGGACAGTGTAGAGGGAGAGTTACTCTGTAATCTAACCCCCCTGCTGTCCCTGTCCTGGGAGTGTTTGATGGGGGACAGTGTAGAGAAAGCTTTATTCTGTATCTAACCGTGTGCTGTTCCTGTCCTGTAGGTGTTTGATGGGGGACAGTGTAGAGAGAGCTTTACTTTGAATCTAACCAGATGCTGTCCCTGTCCTGGGAATTTAAGTAGGGGGAGAGTGTAGAGGGAGCTTTACTCTGTGTCTAACCCCCTGTTGTCCCTGTCCTGGGAGTGTTTGATGGGGGACAGTGTAGAGGGAGCTTTACTCTTGCTCTAACCCCGTGCTGTCCATGTTCTGGGAGTGTTTACTGGGGGAGAGTGTAGAGAGAGCTTTACTCTGTATCTAACTCCGTGCAGTCCCTGTCCTGAGAGCGTTTGATGGGGGACAGTGTAGAGGGAGCTTTACTCAGTATCTCACCCCATGCTGTCCCTGTCCTGGGAGTGTACGATGGGGGGGATAGTGTAGAGGAAGATTTACTCTGTATCTAACCCCGTGCTGCCACAGTCCTGGGAGTGTTTGATGGGGGACAGTGTAGAGGGAGCTTTACTCTGAATTTAACCCCATGCTGTCCCTGTCCTGGGAATGTAAGTTGGGGGACAGTGTAGAGGGAGCTTTACTCTGTGTCTAACCCCCCTGTTGTCCCAGTCCTGGGAGTGTTTGATGGGGGACAGTGTAGAGGGAGCTTTACTCTGTATCTAACCCCGTGCTGTCCCTGGCCCTGGGAGTGTTTGATGGGGGTCAGTGTAGAGGGAGCTTTACTCTGTATCTAACCCCGTGCTGTCCCTGTCCTGGGAGTGTTTGATGGGGGACAGTGTAGAGGGAGCTTTACTCTGAATCTAACCAGATGCTGTCCCTGTCCTGGGAATGTTTAATGGGGGACAATGTAGAGAGAGCTTTACTCTGTATCTAACTCTGTGCAATCCCTGTCCTGGGAGCGTTTGATGGGGGACAGTGTAGAGGGAGCTTTACTCTGTATCTAACGCCACGCTGTCCCTGTCCTGGGAGTGTACGATGGGTGGGATAGTGTAGAGGAAGATTTACTCTGTATCTACGCCCGTGCTGCCCCTGTCCTGGGAGCGTTTGGTTGGGGTCAGTGTAGAGAAAGCTTTATTCTGTATCTAATCGTGTGCTGTCCCTGTCCTGGGAGTGTATGATGGGAGACAGTGTAGAGGGAGCTTTACTCTGTATCTAAACCCGTGCTGTCCCTGTCCTGGAAGTGTTTGATGGGGGGACAGTGTAGAGGGAGCTTTACTCTGTATCTAACCCCATGCTGTCCTGGTCCTGGGAGTGTTTGATGGGGGACAGTGTAGAGGAAGCTTTACTCTGAATCTAACCAGATGCTGTCCCTGTCCTGGGAATGTTTAATGGGGGACAGTGTAGAGAGAGCTTTACTCTGTATCTAACTCCGTGCAGTCCCTGTCCTGGGAGCGTTTGATGGGGGACAGTGTAGAGGGAGCTTTACTCTGCATCTAAACCCATGCTGTGCCTGTCCTGGGAGTGTTTGATGGGTGGACAATGTAGAGGGAGCTTTCCTCAGTCTCTAACCCCGTGCTGTCCCTGTCCTGGGAGTGTTTGATGGGGGACAGTGTAGAGAAAGCTTTATTCTGTATCTAACCGTGTGCTGTTCCTGTCCTGTAGGTGTTTGATGGGGGACAGTGTAGAGAGAGCTTTACTTTGAATCTAACCAGATGCTGTCCCTGTCCTGGGAATTTAAGTAGGGGGAGAGTGTAGAGGGAGCTTTACTCTGTGTCTAACCCCCTGTTGTCCCTGTCCTGGGAGTGTTTGATGGGGGACAGTGTAGAGGGAGCTTTACTCTTGCTCTAACCCCGTGCTGTCCATGTTCTGGGAGTGTTTACTGGGGGAGAGTGTAGAGAGAGCTTTACTCTGTATCTAACTCCGTGCAGTCCCTGTCCTGAGAGCGTTTGATGGGGGACAGTGTAGAGGGAGCTTTACTCAGTATCTCACCCCATGCTGTCCCTGTCCTGGGAGTGTACGATGGGGGGGATAGTGTAGAGGAAGATTTACTCTGTATCTAACCCCGTGCTGCCACAGTCCTGGGAGTGTTTGATGGGGGACAGTGTAGAGGGAGCTTTACTCTGAATTTAACCCCATGCTGTCCCTGTCCTGGGAATGTAAGTTGGGGGACAGTGTAGAGGGAGCTTTACTCTGTGTCTAACCCCCCTGTTGTCCCAGTCCTGGGAGTGTTTGATGGGGGACAGTGTAGAGGGAGCTTTACTCTGTATCTAACCCCGTGCTGTCCCTGGCCCTGGGAGTGTTTGATGGGGGTCAGTGTAGAGGGAGCTTTACTCTGTATCTAACCCCGTGCTGTCCCTGTCCTGGGAGTGTTTGATGGGGGACAGTGTAGAGGGAGCTTTACTCTGAATCTAACCAGATGCTGTCCCTGTCCTGGGAATGTTTAATGGGGGACAATGTAGAGAGAGCTTTACTCTGTATCTAACTCTGTGCAATCCCTGTCCTGGGAGCGTTTGATGGGGGACAGTGTAGAGGGAGCTTTACTCTGTATCTAACGCCACGCTGTCCCTGTCCTGGGAGTGTACGATGGGTGGGATAGTGTAGAGGAAGATTTACTCTGTATCTACGCCCGTGCTGCCCCTGTCCTGGGAGCGTTTGGTTGGGGTCAGTGTAGAGAAAGCTTTATTCTGTATCTAATCGTGTGCTGTCCCTGTCCTGGGAGTGTATGATGGGAGACAGTGTAGAGGGAGCTTTACTCTGTATCTAAACCCGTGCTGTCCCTGTCCTGGAAGTGTTTGATGGGGGGACAGTGTAGAGGGAGCTTTACTCTGTATCTAACCCCATGCTGTCCTGGTCCTGGGAGTGTTTGATGGGGGACAGTGTAGAGGAAGCTTTACTCTGAATCTAACCAGATGCTGTCCCTGTCCTGGGAATGTTTAATGGGGGACAGTGTAGAGAGAGCTTTACTCTGTATCTAACTCCGTGCAGTCCCTGTCCTGGGAGCGTTTGATGGGGGACAGTGTAGAGGGAGCTTTACTCTGCATCTAAACCCATGCTGTGCCTGTCCTGGGAGTGTTTGATGGGTGGACAATGTAGAGGGAGCTTTCCTCAGTCTCTAACCCCGTGCTGTCCCTGTCCTGGGAGCGTTTGATGGGGGACAGTGTAGAGGGAGCTTTACTCTGCATCTAACTCCGTGCTGTCCCTGTCCTGGGAGTGTTTGATGGGAGGACAATGTAGAGGGAGCTTTACTCTGTATCTAACCGCGTGCTGTCCCTGTTCTGGGAGTGTTTGAAGGCGGACAGTGTTGAGAGAGCTTTACTCTATCTAACCCCGTGCTGTCCCTGTCCCTGGGAGTGTTTGATGGGGCGAAAGTGTAGAGGAAGCGTTACTCTGTATCTAACCCTGTGCTGTCCCTATCCTGGGAGTGTTTGATGGGGGACAGTGTAGAGGGAGCTTTACTCTGTATCCAACCCCATGCTGTCCCTGTGCTGGGAATGTAAGTTGGGAGACAGTGTAGAGTGAGCTTTACTCTTGCTCTAACCCCGTGCTGTCTGTGTTCTTGGAGTGTTTAATGTGGGAGAGTGTAGAGGAAGCTTTACACTGTATCTAACTCCATGCTGTCACCGTCCTGGGAGTGTTAGATGGGGGACTGTGTAGAAGGAGCTTTACTCTGTATCTAACGCCATGCTGTCCCTGTCCTGGGAGTGTTTGATGCGGGGACAGTATAGAGGGAGCTTTACTCTGTATGTAATTCCGTGCTGCCCATGTCCTGGGAGCGTTTGATGGTGGACAGTGTAGAGGGAGCTTTACTCTGTATCTAACGCCATGCTGTCCCTGTCCTGGGAGTGTTTGATGTGGGACAGTGTAGAGGGAGCTTTACCCTGTATCTAACCCCGTGCTGTCCCTGTCCCTGGGAGTGTTTGATGGGCGACAGTGTAGAGGGAGCTTTACTGTGTATCTAACCGCATGCTGTCCCTGTCCTTGGAGTGTTTGATGGGGGACAGTGTAGAGGGAGCTTTACTCTGTATCTAACCCCGTGCTGTCCCTGTCCTTGGAGTGTTTGATGGGGGACAGTGTAGAGGGAGCTTTACTCTGTATCTAACCCCGTGCTGTCCCTGTCCTTGGAGTGTTTGATGGGGGACAGTGTAGAGGGAGCTTTACTCTGTATCTAATCCCGTGCTGTCCCTGTCCTGGGAGTGTTTGATGGGGGACAGTGTAGAGGGAGATTTACTCTGTATCTCACCCCATGCTGTCCCTGTCCTGGGATTGTTTGTTGGGGGCGACAGTGTAGAGGGAGATTTACTCTGTATCTCACCCCATGCTGTCCCTGTCCTGGGAGTGTACGATGGGGGACAGTGTAGAGTGAGCTTTACTCTGTGTCCAACCCCGTGCTGTCCCTTACCCTGGGAGTGTTTGATGGGGGGACAGTGTAGAGTGAGCTTTACTCTGTATCTAACCCCGTGCTGTCCCTGTCCTGGGAGTGTTTGATGGTACACAGTGTAGAGAGACCTTTACTCTATCTAATCCCGTGCTGTCCCTGTCCTGGGAGTGTTTGTTGGGGGACAGTATAGAGGGCGCTTTACTCTGTATCTAACCCCATGCTGTCCCTGTCCTGGGAGTGTACGATGGGGGACAGTGTAGAGATAGCTTTACTCTGTGTCCAACCCCGTGCTGTCCCTTACCCTGGGAGTGTTTGATGGGGGGACAGTGTAGAGTGAGCTTTACTCTGTATCTAACCCCGTGCTGTCCCTGTCCTGGGAGTGTTTGATGGGGGGACAGTGTAGAGGGGGCTTTACTCTGTATCTAACCCCGTGCTGTCCCTGTCTCTGGGAGTGTTTGATGGGGGACAGTGTAGAGGGAGATTTACTCTGTATCTATCCCCGTGCTGCCCCCGTCCTGGGAGTGTTTGATGGGGCCAGTGTAGAGGGAGATTTACTCTGTATCTAACCCCGTGCTGTCCCTGTCCCTGGGAGTGTTTGATGGGGGACAGTGTAGAAGGAGCTTTACTCTGTATCTAACCCCGTGCTGTCCCTGTCTCTGGGAGTGTTTGATGGGGGACAGTGTAGAGTGAGCTTTACTCTGTATCTAACCCCGTGCTGTCCCTGTCCGTGGGAGTGTTTGATGGGGCCAGTGTAGAGGGAGATTTACTCTGTATCTAACCCCATGCTGTCTCTGTCCTGGGAGTGTACGATGGGGGACAGTGTAGAGGGAGCTTTACTCTGTGTCCAACCCTGTGCTGTCCCTGTCCCTGGGAGTGTTTGTTGGGGGGACAGTGCAGAGTGAGCTTTACTCTGTATCTAACCCCGTGCTGTCCCTGTCCTGGGAGTGTTTGATGGTAGACAGTGTAGAGGAAGCTTTACTCTGAATCTAACCAGATGCTGTCCCTGTCCTGGGAATGTTTAATGGGGGATAGTGTAGAGGGTGCTTTACTCTGTATCTAACCCCGTGCTGCCCTTGTCCTGGAAGTGTTTGATGGGGGACAGTGCAGAGGGAGCTTTACTCTTGCTCTAACCCCATGCTGTCCCTGTCCTGGGAGTGTTTAATGGGGTACAGTGTAGAGGGAGCTTTACTCTGTATCAAACCCCATTGCTGTCCCTGTCCCGGGAGTGTTTGATAGGGGACAGTCTAGAGGGAGCTTTACTCTGCATCTACCCCCGTGCTGTCCCTCTCCTGGGAGTGTTTGATGGGGGGGACAGTATAGAGGGAGCTTTACTCTGGATCTAACCCCGTGCTGTCCCTGTCCCTGGGAGTGTTTGATGGGGGACAGTGTAAAAGGGGCTTTACTCTGTATCTAATCCCGTGCTGTCCCTTACCCTGGGAGTGTTTGATGGGGGGACTGTGTAGAGGAAGCTTTACTCTGCATCTACCCCCGTGCTGTCCCTGTCCTGGGAGTGTTTGATGGGGGACAGTGTAGAGGGAGATTTACTCTGTATCTAATCCCATGCTGTCCCTGTCCTGGGAGTGTTTGATGGGGGTCAGTGTAGAGGAAGCTTTATTCTGTATCTAATCGCGTGCTGTCCCTGTCCTGAGAGTGTTTGATGGGGGACAGTGTAGAGAGAGCTTTACTCTGTATCTAACCCCGTGTTGTTCCTGCTTTGGGAGTGTTTGATGGGGGACAGTGTAGAGGGAGCTTTACTATGTATCTAACCCCATGCTGTCACTGTCCTGGGAGTGTTTGAAGAGGGGACAGTGTAGAGGGAGCTTTACTCTGTATCTAACCCCATGCTGTCCCTGTCCTGGGAATGTTTGATGGGGGACAGTGTAGAGGGAGCTTTACTCTGTATCTAACCCCGTGCTGTCCCTGTCCTGGGAGTGTAAGATGGGGGACAGTATGGAGAGAGCTTTACTCTGTATCTAACCCCATGCTGTCCCTGTTCTGGGAATGTAAGATGGGGGACAGTGTAGAGAGAGCTTTACTCTGTATCTTACCCCGTGCTGTCCCTGTTCCTGGAAGTGTTTGATGAAGGACAGTGAAGAGGGAGCTTTACTCTGTATCTAACCCCATACTGTCCCTGTCCCTGAGAGTGTTTGATGGGGGACAGTGTAGAGGGAGCTTTACTCAGTATCTAACCCCGTGCTGTCCCTGTCCCTGGGAGTGTTTGATGGGGGACAGTGTAAAGTCTGCTTTACTCTGTATCTAATCCCATGCTGTCCCTGTCCTGGGAGTGTTTGATGGGGGACAGTGTAGAGGGAGCTTTACTCTGTATCTAACCCCGTGCTGTCCCTGTCCTGGGAGTGTTTAATGGGGGAGAGTGTAGAGGGAGCTTTACTCTGTATCTAATTCCGTGCTGTCCCTGTCCTGGGAGTGTTAGATGGGGGACAGTGTAGAGTGAGCTTTACTCTGTATCTAACCCCGTGCTGTCCCTGTCCTGGGAGTGATTGATGGGGGACAGTGTAGAGGGAGCTTTACTCTGTATCTAACCCCGTGCTGTCCCTGTCCTGGGAGTGTTTGATGGGGGGACAGTGTAGAGGGAGCTTTACTCTGTATCTAACCCCATTCTGTCCCTGTCCCTGGGAGTGTTTGGTGGGGGGTCAGTGTAGAGGGAGCTTTACTCTGTATCTAACCCCGTGCTGTCCCTGTCCTGGGAGTGTTTGATGGTAGACACTGTACAGAGAGCTTTACTCTATTTTACCCCATGCTGTCCCTACCCTGGTAGTATTTGATGGGGGAAAGTATCGAGGGAGCTTTACTCTGAATCTAACCCCGTGCTGTCCCTGTCCTGGGACTGTAAGATGGGGGCAAGTGTAGAGGGGGCTTTACTCTATATCTAACCCCATGCTGTCCCAGTCCTGGGATTTTTTTTGGGGGGGTCAGTGTAGAGGCAGCATTACTCTGTATCTAACCCCGTGCTGTCCCTGTCCTGGTAGTGTTTGATGGGGGGACAGTGTAGAGAGGCGTTACTAGTGTAGAGGGAGCTTTACCCTGTATCTAACCCCGTGCTGTCCCTGTCCTGGAAGTGTTTGATGGGGGGACAGTGTCGAGTGAGCTTTACCCTGTATCTAACCCCGTGCTGTCCCTGTCCTGGGAGTGTTTGATGGTGGATAGTGGAGAGGGAGCTTTACTCTGTATCTAACCCCATGCTGTCCCTGTCCTGGGAGTGTTTGATGGGGAGAAAGTGTAGTGGGAGATTTACTCTATATCTAACCCCGTGCTGTCCCTGTCCTGGGAGTGTTTGATGGGGGACAGTGTTGAGGGAGCTTTACTCTGCATCTAACCACGGGCTGTCCCTGTCCTGGGAGTGTTTGAAGGGGGGACAGTGTAGAGGGAGCTTTACTCTGTATCTAACCCCATGCTGTCCCTGTCCTGGGAGTGTTTGATGGGGGACAGTGTAGAGGGAGCTTTACTCTGAATTTAACCCCATGATGTCCCTGTCCTGGGAATGTAAGTTGGGGGACAGTGTAGAGGGAGTGTTACTCTGTAATCTAACCCCCGTGCTGTCCCTGATCCTGGGAGTGTTTGATGGGGGTCAGTGTAGAGGGAGCTTTACTATGTATCTAACCCCATGCTGTCACTGTCCTGGGAGTGTTTGAAGAGGGGACAGTGTAGAGGGAGCTTTACTCTGTAACTCACCCCATGCTGTCCCTGTCTTGGGAGTGTAAGATGGGGGACAGTATGGAGAGAGCTTTACTCTGTATCTAACCCCATGCTGTCCCTGTTCTGGGAATGTAAGATGGGGGACAGTGTAGAGAGAGCTTTACTCTGTATCTTACCCCGTGCTGTCCCTGTTCCTGGAAGTGTTTGATGAAGGACAGTGAAGAGGGAGCTTTACTCTGTATCTAACACCATACTGTCCCTGTCCCTGAGAGTGTTTGATGGGGGACAGTGTAGAGGGAGCTTTACTCTTGCTCTAACTCCGTGCTGTCCCTGCTCTGGGAGTGTTTGATATGGGACAGTGTAGAGGGAGCTTTACTCTGTATCTAACCCCGTGCTGCCCCTGTCCCTGGGAGTGTTTGATGGGGGACAGTGTAGAGGGAGCTTTACTCTGTATCTAACCCCGTGCTGTCCCTGTCCTGGGAGTGGTTGATGGGGGACAGTGTAAAGTCTGCTTTACTCTGTATCTAATCCCATGCTGTCCCTGTCCTGGGAGTGTTTGATGGGGGTCAGTGTAGAGGGAGCTTTACTCTTGCTCTAACCCCGTGCTGTCCGTGTTCTGGGAGTGTTTGATGGGGGAGAGTGTAGAGGGAGCTTTACTCTGTATCTAATTCCGTGCTGTCCCTGTCCTGGGAGTGTTAGATGGGGGACAGTGTAGAGTGAGCTTTACTCTGTATCTAACCCGGTGCTGTCCCTGTCCCTGGGAGTGTTTGATGTGGGGCTCAGTGTAGAGGGAGCTTTACTCTGTATCTAAGCCCGTGCTGTCCCTGTCCTGGGAGTGTTTGATGGGGGAAAGTATCGAGGGAGCTTTACTCTGTATCTAACCCCATGCTGTCCCTGTCCTGGGAGTGTTTGATGGGGGGACAGTGTAGAGAGAGCTTTACTCTGTATCTAACCACGGGCTGTCCCTG
This sequence comes from Chiloscyllium plagiosum, assembly GCF_037043375.1. Lineage (NCBI taxonomy): Eukaryota > Metazoa > Chordata > Chondrichthyes > Orectolobiformes > Hemiscylliidae > Chiloscyllium > Chiloscyllium plagiosum. Next base: position 59,114,011 of record NW_028270188.1, read on the forward strand.
TCCTGGGAGTGTTTGATGGTGGACAATGTAGAGGGAGCTTTACTCTGTATCTAACCACGGGCTGTCCCTGTCCTGGGAGTGTTTGAAGGGGGGACAGTGTAGAGGGAGCTTTACTCTGTATCTAACCCCATGCTGTCCCTGTCCTGGGAGTGTTTGATGGGGGGACAGTGTAGAGGGAGCTTTACTAGTGTAGAGGGAGCTTTACTCTGTATCTAAGCCCGTGCTGCCCCTGTCCTGGGAGTGTTTGATGGGGGACAGTGTAGAGGGAGCTTTACTCTGTATCTAACCCCGTGCTGTCGCTTACCGTGGGAGTGTTTGAGGGGGGGACAGTGTCGAGTCAGCTTTACTCTGCATCTAACCCCGCGCTGTCCCTGTCCTGGGAGTGTTTGATGGGGGACAGTGTAGAGGGAGCTTTACTCTGTATCTAACCCTGTGCTGTCCCTGTCCTGGGAGTGTTTGATGGGGGACAGTGTAGAGGGAGCTTTACTCTGCATCTAACCCCATGCTGTGCCTGTCCTGGGAGTGTTTGATGGTGGACAGTGTAGAGAGAGCTTTACTCTGTATCTAACCCCGTGCTGTCCCTGTCCTGGGAGTGTTTGATGGTGGATAGTGTAGAGGGAGCTTTACTCTGTATCTAACCCCATGCTGTCCCTGTCCTGGGAGTGTTTGATGGGGAGAAAGTGTAGTGGGAGATTTACTCTATATCTAACCCCATGCTGTCCCTGTCCTGGGAGTGTTTGATGGGGGACAGTGTAGAGGGAGTGTTACTCTGTAATCTAACCCCTGTGCTGTCCCTGCTCCTGGGAGTGTTTGATGGGGGTCAGTGTAGAGGGAGCTTTACTCTGTATCTAACCCCGTGCTGTCCCTGTCTTGGGAGTGTAAGATGGGGGACAGTGTAGAGGGAGCTTTACTCTGTATCTTACCCCATGCTGTCCCTTTTCTGGGAATGTAAGATGGGGGACAGTGTAGAGAGAGCTTTACTCTGTATCTTACCCCGTGCTGTCCCTGTTCCTGGAAGTGTTTGATGAAGGACAGTGAAGAGGGAGCTTTACTCTGTATCTAACCCCATACTGTCCCTGTCCTGGGAGTGTTTGATGGGGGTCAGTGTAGAGGGAGCTTTACTCTGTATCCAACCATGTGCTGTCCCTGTCCCTGAGAGTGTTTGATGGGGGACAGTGTAGAGTAAGCTTTACTCTTGCTCTAACTCCGTGCTGTCCCTGTCCTGGGAGTGTTTGATGGGGGACAGTGTAGAGGAGGTTTACTCAGTATCTAACCCCGTGCTGTCCCTGTCCTGGGAGTGTTTGATGGGGGTCAGTGTAGAGGGAGCTTTACTCTTGCTCTAACCCCGTGCTGTCCGTGTTCTGGGAGTGTTTAATGGGGGAGAGTGTAGAGGGAGCTTTACTCTGTATCTAATCCCATGCTGTCCCTGTCCTGGGAGCGTTTGGTTGGGGTCAGTGTAGAGAAAGCTTTATTCTGTATCTAATCGTGTGCTGTCCCTGTCCTGGGAGTGTATGATGGGAGACAGTGTAGAGGGAGCTTTACTCTGAATCTAACCAGATGCTGTCCCTGTCCTGGGAGTGTTTGATGGGGGACAGTGTAGAGGAAGCTTTACACTGTATCTAACCAGATGCTGTCCCTGTCCGGGGAATGTAAGTAGGGGGACAGTATGGAGGGAGCTTTACTCTGTATCTTACCCCCGTGCTGTCCCTGTCCTGGGAGTGTTTGATGGGGGACAGTGTAGAGGGAGCTTTACTCTTGCTCTAACCCGTGCTGTCCGTGTTCTGGGAGTGTTTAATGGGGGAGAGTGTAGAGAGAGCTTTACTCTGTATCTAACTCCGTGCAGTCCCTGTCCTGGGAGCGTTTGATGGGGGACAGTGTAGAGAGAGCTTTACTCAGTATCTAACCGCATGCTGCCCCTGTCCTGGGAGTGTTTGGTTGGGGACAGTGTAGAGGGAGCTTTACTCTGTATCTAAACCCGTGCTGTCCCTGTCCTGGAAGTGTTTGATGGGGGGACAGTGTAGAGGGAGCTTTACTCTGTATCTAACCCCATGCTGTCCTGGTCCTGGGAGTGTTTGATGGGGGACAGTGTAGAGGAAGCTTTACTCTGAATCTAACCAGATGCTGTCCCTGTCCTGGGAATGTTTAATGGGGGACAGTGTAGAGAGAGCTTTACTCTGTATCTAACTCCGTGCAGTCCCTGTCCTGGGAGCGTTTGATGGGGGACAGTGTAGAGGGAGCTTTACTCTGCATCTAAACCCATGCTGTGCCTGTCCTGGGAGTGTTTGATGGGTGGACAATGTAGAGGGAGCTTTCCTCAGTCTCTAACCCCTTGCTGTCCCTGTCCTGGGAGCGTTTGATGGGGGACAGTGTAGAGGGAGCTTTACTCTGCATCTAACTCCGTGCTGTCCCTGTCCTGGGAGTGTTTGATGGGAGGACAATGTAGAGGGAGCTTTACTCTGTATCTAACCGCGTGCTGTCCCTGTTCTGGGAGTGTTTGAAGGCGGACAGTGTTGAGAGAGCTTTACTCTATCTAACCCCGTGCTGTCCCTGTCCCTGGGAGTGTTTGATGGGGGACAGTGTAGAGGAAGCTTTACTCTGTATCCAACCCCATGCTGTCCCTGTGCTGGGAATGTAAGTTGGGAGACAGTGTAGAGTGAGCTTTACTCTTGCTCTAACCCCGTGCTGTCTGTGTTCTTGGAGTGTTTAATGTGGGAGAGTGTAGAGGAAGCTTTACACTGTATCTAACTCCATGCTGTCACCGTCCTGGGAGTGTTAGATGGGGGACTGTGTAGAAGGAGCTTTACTCTGTATCTAACGCCATGCTGTCCCTGTCCTGGGAGTGTTTGATGTGGGACAGTGTAGAGGGAGCTTTACTCTGTATGTAATTCCGTGCTGCCCATGTCCTGGGAGCGTTTGATGGTGGACAGTGTAGAGGGAGCTTTACTCTGTATCTAACGCCATGCTGTCCCTGTCCTGGGAGTGTTTGATGTGGGACAGTGTAGAGGGAGCTTTACCCTGTATCTAACCCCGTGCTGTCCCTGTCCCTGGGAGTGTTTGATGGGCGACAGTGTAGAGGAAGCTTTACTGTGTATCTAACCGCATGCTGTCCCTGTCCTTGGAGTGTTTGATGGGGGACAGTGTAGAGGGAGCTTTACTCTGTATCTAACCCCGTGCTGTCCCTGTCCTTGGAGTGTTTGATGGGGGACAGTGTAGAGGGAGCTTTACTCTGTATCTAACCCCGTGCTGTCCCTGTCCTGGGAGTGTTTGATGGGGGACAGTGTAGAGGGAGCTTTACTCTGTATCTAACCCCGTGCTGTCCCTGTCCTTGGAGTGTTTGATGGGGGACTGTGTAGAGGGAGCTTTACTCTGTATCTAATCCCGTGCTGTCCCTGTCCTGGGAGTGTTTGATGGGGGACAGTGTAGAGGGAGATTTACTCTGTATCTCACCCCATGCTGTCTCTGTCCTGGGAGTGTACGATGGGGGACAGTGTAGAGTGAGCTTTACTCTGTGTCCAACCCCGTGCTGTCCCTTACCCTGGGAGTGTTTGATGGGGGGACAGTGTAGAGTGAGCTTTACTCTGTATCTAACCCAGTGCTGTCCCTGTCCCTGGGAGTGTTTGGTGGGGGGACAGAGTAGAGGGAGCTTTACTCTGTATCTAACCCCGTGCTGTCCCTGTCCTGGGAGTGTTTGCTGGTACACAGTGTAGAGAGAGCTTTACTCTATCTAACCCCGTGCTGTCCCTGTCCTGGGAGTGTTTGTTGGGGGACAGTATAGAGGGCGCTTTACTCTGTATCTAACCCCATGCTGTCCCTGTCCTGGGAGTGTACGATGGGGGACAGTGTAGAGAGAGCTTTACTCTGTGTCCAACCCCGTGCTGTCCCTTACCCTGGGAGTGTTTGATGGGGGGACAGTGTAGAGTGAGCTTTACTCTGTATCTAACCCCGTGCTGTCCCTGTCCTGGGAGTGTTTGGTGGGGGGAACAGTGTAGAGGGGGCTTTACTCTGTATCTAACCCCGTGCTGTCCCTGTCTCTGGGAGTGTTTGATGGGGGACAGTGTAGAGGGAGATTTACTCTGTATCTAACCCCATGCTGTCCCTGTCCTGGGAGTGTACGATGGGGGACAGTGTAGAGGGAGCTTTACTCTGTGTCCAACCCTGTGCTGTCCCTGTCCCTGTGAGTGTTTGTTGGGGGGACAGTGCAGAGTGAGCTTTACTCTGTATCTAACCCCGTGCTGTCCCTGTCCTGGGAGTGTTTGATGGTAGACAGTGTAGAGGAAGCTTTACTCTGAATCTAACCAGATGCTGTCCCTGTCCTGGGAATGTTTAATGGGGGATAGTGTAGAGGGTGCTTTACTCTGTATCTAACCCCGTGCTGCCCTTGTCCTGGAAGTGTTTGATGGGGGACAGTGCAGAGGGAGCTTTACTCTTGCTCTAACCCCATGCTGTCCCTGTCCTGGGAGTGTTTAATGGGGTACAGTGTAGAGGGAGCTTTACTCTGTATCAAACCCCATTGCTGTCCCTGTCCCGGGAGTGTTTGATAGGGGACAGTCTAGAGGGAGCTTTACTCTGCATCTACCCCCGTGCTGTCCCTCTCCTGGGAGTGTTTGATGGGGGGGACAGTATAGAGGGAGCTTTACTCTGGATCTAACCCCGTGCTGTCCCTGTCCCTGGGAGTGTTTGATGGGGGACAGTGTAAAAGGGGCTTTACTCTGTATCTAATCCCGTGCTGTCCCTTACCCTGGGAGTGTTTGATGGGGGGACTGTGTAGAGGAAGCTTTACTCTGCATCTACCCCCGTGCTGTCCCTGTCCTGGGAGTGTTTGATGGGGGACAGTGTAGAGGGAGATTTACTCTGTATCTAATCCCATGCTGTCCCTGTCCTGGGAGTGTTTGATGGGGGTCAGTGTAGAGGAAGCTTTATTCTGTATCTAACCCCGTGCTGTCCCTGTCCTGGGAGTGTTTGATGGGGGACAGTGTAGAGGGAGCTTTACTCTGTATCTAACCCCGTGCTGTCCCTGTCCCTGGGAGTGTTTGATGGGGGACAGTGTAGAGAGAGCTTTACTCTGTATCTAACCCCGTGTTGTTCCTGCTTTGGGAGTGTTTGATGGGGGACAGTGTAGAGGGAGATTTACTCTGTATCTAACCCCATGCTGTCCCTGTCCTGGGACTGTTTGATGGGGGACAGTGTAGAGGGAGCTTTACTCTGTATCTAACCCCGTGCTGTCCCTGTCCTGGGAGTGTAAGATGGGGGACAGTATGGAGAGAGCTTTACTCTGTATCTAACCCCATGCTGTCCCTGTTCTGGGAATGTAAGATGGGGGACAGTGTAGAGAGAGCTTTACTCTGTATCTTACCCCGTGCTGTCCCTGTTCCTGGAAGTGTTTGATGAAGGACAGTGAAGAGGGAGCTTTACTCTGTATCTAACCCCATACTGTCCCTGTCCCTGAGAGTGTTTGATGGGGGACAGTGTAGAGGGAGCTTTACTCAGTATCTAACCCCATGCTGTCCCTGTCCTGGGAGTGTTTGATGGGGGACAGTGTAGAGGGAGCTTTACTCTGTATCTAACCCCGTGCTGTCCCTGTCCTGGGAGTGTTTAATGGGGGAGAGTGTAGAGGGAGCTTTACTCTGTATCTAATTCCGTGCTGTCCCTGTCCTGGGAGTGTTAGATGGGGGACAGTGTAGAGTGAGCTTTACTCTGTATCTAACCCCGTGCTGTCCCTGTCCTGGGAGTGATTGATGGGGGACAGTGTAGAGGGAGCTTTACTCTGTATCTAACCCCGTGCTGTCCCTGTCCTGGGAGTGTTTGATGGGGGGACAGTGTAGAGGGAGCTTTACTCTGTATCTAACCCCATTCTGTCCCTACCCTGGTAGTGTTTGATGGGGGAAAGTATCGAGGGAGCTTTACTCTGAATCTAACCCCGTGCTGTCCCTGTCCTGGGACTGTAAGATGGGGGCAAGTGTAGAGGGGGCTTTACTCTATATCTAACCCCATGCTGTCCCAGTCCTGGGATTTTTTTTGGGGGGGTCAGTGTAGAGGCAGCATTACTCTGTATCTAACCCCGTGCTGTCCCTGTCCTGGTAGTGTTTGATGGGGGGACAGTGTAGAGGGAGCGTTACTAGTGTAGAGGGAGCTTTACCCTGTATCTAACCCCGTGCTGTCCCTGTCCTGGAAGTGTTTGATGGGGGGACAGTGTCGAGTGAGCTTTACCCTGTATCTAACCCCGTGCTGTCCCTGTCCTGGGAGTGTTTGATGGTGGATAGTGTAGAGGGAGCTTTACTCTGTATCTAACCCCATGCTGTCCCTGTCCTGGGAGTGTTTGATGGGGAGAAAGTGTAGTGGGAGATTTACTCTATATCTAACCCCGTGCTGTCCCTGTCCTGGGAGTGTTTGATGGGGGACTGTGTTGAGGGAGCTTTACTCTGCATCTAACCACGGGCTGTCCCTGTCCTGGGAGTGTTTGAAGGGGGGACAGTGTAGAGGGAGCTTTACTCTGTATCTAACCCCATGCTGTCCCTGTCCTGGGAGTGTTTGATGGGGGACAGTGTAGAGGGAGCTTTACTCTGAATTTAACCCCATGATGTCCCTGTCCTGGGAATGTAAGTTGGGGGACAGTGTAGAGGGAGTGTTACTCTGTAATCTAACCCCCGTGCTGTCCCTGATCCTGGGAGTGTTTGATGGGGGTCAGTGTAGAGGGAGCTTTACTATGTATCTAACCCCATGCTGTCACTGTCCTGGGAGTGTTTGAAGAGGGGACAGTGTAGAGGGAGCTTTACTCTGTAACTCACCCCATGCTGTCCCTGTCTTGGGAGTGTAAGATGGGGGACAGTATGGAGAGAGCTTTACTCTGTATCTAACCCCATGCTGTCCCTGTTCTGGGAATGTAAGATTGGGGACAGTGTAGAGAGAGCTTTACTCTGTATCTTACCCCGTGCTGTCCCTGTTCCTGGAAGTGTTTGATGAAGGACAGTGAAGAGGGAGCTTTACTCTGTATCTAACCCCGTGCTGTCCCTGTCCTGGGAGTGTTTGATGGTGGATAGTGTAGAGGGAGCTTTACTCTGTATCTAACCCCATGCTGTCCCTGTCCTGGGAGTGTTTGATGGGGAGAAAGTGTAGTGGGAGATTTACTCTATATCTAACCCCGTGCTGTCCCTGTCCTGGGAGTATTTGATGGGGGACTGTGTTGAGGGAGCTTTACTCTGCATCTAACCACGGGCTGTCCCTGTCCTGGGAGTGTTTGAAGGGGGGACAGTGTAGAGGGAGCTTTACTCTGTATCTAACCCCATGCTGTCCCTGTCCTGGGAGTGTTTGATGGGGGACAGTGTAGAGGGAGCTTTACTCTGAATTTAACCCCATGATGTCCCTGTCCTGGGAATGTAAGTTGGGGGACAGTGTAGAGGGAGTGTTACTCTGTAATCTAACCCCCGTGCTGTCCCTGATCCTGGGAGTGTTTGATGGGGGTCAGTGTAGAGGGAGCTTTACTATGTATCTAACCCCATGCTGTCACTGTCCTGGGAGTGTTTGAAGAGGGGACAGTGTAGAGGGAGCTTTACTCTGTAACTCACCCCATGCTGTCCCTGTCTTGGGAGTGTAAGATGGGGGACAGTATGGAGAGAGCTTTACTCTGTATCTAACCCCATGCTGTCCCTGTTCTGGGAATGTAAGATGGGGGACAGTGTAGAGAGAGCTTTACTCTGTATCTTACCCCGTGCTGTCCCTGTTCCTGGAAGTGTTTGATGGGGGACAGTGTAGAGGGAGCTTTACTCTTGCTCTAACTCCGTGCTGTCCCTGCTCTGGGAGTGTTTGAAGGGGGGACAGTGTAGAGGGAGCTTTACTCTGTATCTAACCCCGTGCTGCCCCTGTCCCTGGGAGTGTTTGATGGGGGACAGTGTAGAGGGAGCTTTACTCTGTATCTAACCCCGTGCTGTCCCTGTCCTGGGAGTGGTTGATGGGGGACAGTGTAAAGTCTGCTTTACTCTGTATCTAATCCCATGCTGTCCCTGTCCTGGGAGTGTTTGATGGGGGTCAGTGTAGAGGGAGCTTTACTCTTGCTCTAACCCCGTGCTGTCCGTGTTCTGGGAGTGTTTGATGGGGGAGAGTGTAGAGGGAGCTTTACTCTGTATCTAATTCCGTGCTGTCCCTGTCCTGGGAGTGTTAGATGGGGGACAGTGTAGAGTGAGCTTTACTCTGTATCTAACCCGGTGCTGTCCCTGTCCCTGGGAGTGTTTGACGGGGGGCTCAGTGTAGAGGGAGCTTTACTCTGTATCTAAGCCCGTGCTGTCCCTGTCCTGGGAGTGTTTGATGGGGGAAAGTATCGAGGCAGCTTTACTCTGTATCTAACCCCATGCTGTCCCTGTCCTGGGAGTGTTTGATGGGGGGACAGTGTAGAGGGAGCTTTACTCTGTATCTAACCACGGGCTGTCCCTGTCCTGGGAGTGTTTGATGGTGGACAGTGTAGAGGGAGCTTTACTCTGTATCTAACCACGGGCTGTCCCTGTCCTGGGAGTGTTTGAAGGGGGGACAGTGTAGAGGGAGCTTTACTCTGTATCTAACCCCATGCTGTCCCTGTCCTGGGAGTGTTTGATGGGGGGACAGTGTAGAGGGAGCTTTACTAGTGTAGAGGGAGCTTTACTCTGTATCTAAGCCCGTGCTGCCCCTGTCCTGGGAGTGTTTGATGGGGGACAGTGTAGAGGGAGCTTTACTCTGTATCTAACCCCGTGCTGTCGCTTACCGTGGGAGTGTTTGAGGGGGGACAGTGTCGAGTCAGCTTTACTCTGCATCTAACCCCGCGCTGTCCCTGTCCTGGGAGTGTTTGATGGGGGACAGTGTAGAGGGAGCTTTACTCTGTATCTAACCCTGTGCTGTCCCTGTCCTGGGAGTGTTTGATGGGGGACAGTGTAGAGGGAGCTTTACTCTGCATCTAACCCCATGCTGTGCCTGTCCTGGGAGTGTTTGATGGTGGACAGTGTAGAGAGAGCTTTACTCTGTATCTAACCCCGTGCTGTCCCTGTCCTGGGAGTGTTTGATGGTGGATAGTGTAGAGGGAGCTTTACTCTGTATCTAACCCCATGCTGTCCCTGTCCTGGGAGTGTTTGATGGGGAGAAAGTGTAGTGGGAGATTTACTCTATATCTAACCCCATGCTGTCCCTGTCCTGGGAGTGTTTGATGGGGGACAGTGTAGAGGGAGTGTTACTCTGTAATCTAACCCCTGTGCTGTCCCTGCTCCTGGGAGTGTTTGATGGGGGTCAGTGTAGAGGGAGCTTTACTATGTATCTAACCCCATGCTGTCACTGTCCTGGGAGTGTTTGAAGAGGGGACAGTGTAGAGGGAGCTTTACTCTGTATCTAACCCCGTGCTGTCCCTGTCTTGGGAGTGTAAGATGGGGGACAGTGTAGAGGGAGCTTTACTCTGTATCTTACCCCATGCTGTTCCTGTTCTGGGAATGTAAGATGGGGGACAGTGTAGAGAGAGCTTTACTCTGTATCTTACCCCGTGCTGTCCCTGTTCCTGGAAGTGTTTGATGAAGGACAGTGAAGAGGGAGCTTTACTCTGTATCTAACCCCATACTGTCCCTGTCCTGGGAGTGTTTGATGGGGGTCAGTGTAGAGGGAGCTTTACTCTGTATCCAACCATGTGCTGTCCCTGTCCCTGAGAGTGTTTGATGGGGGACAGTGTAGAGTAAGCTTTACTCTTGCTCTAACTCCGTGCTGTCCCTGTCCTGGGAGTGTTTGATGGGGGACAGTGTAGAGGAGGTTTACTCAGTATCTAACCCCGTGCTGTCCCTGTCCTGGGAGTGTTTGATGGGGGTCAGTGTAGAGGGAGCTTTACTCTTGCTCTAACCCCGTGCTGTCCGTGTTCTGGGAGTGTTTAATGGGGGAGAGTGTAGAGGGAGCTTTACTCTGTATCTAATTCCGTGCTGTCCCTGTCCTGGGAGTGTTAGATAAGGGGCAGTGTAGAGTGAGCTTTACCCTGTATCTAACCCAGTGCTGTCCCTGTCCTGGGAGTGTTTGATGGGGGGCTCAGTGTAGAGGCAGCTTTACTCTGTATCTAAGCCCGTGCTGCCCCTGTCCTGGGAGTGTTTGATGGGGGACAGTTTAGAGGGAAATTTACTCTGTATCTAACCCCGTGCTGTCCCTGTCCTGGGAGTGTTTGATGGTAGACACTGTACAGAGAGCTTTACTCTATCTAACCCCATGCTGTCCCTACCCTGGTAGTGTTTGATGGGGGAAAGTATCGAGGGAGCTTTACTCTGAATCTAACCCCGTGCTGTCCCTGTCCTGGGACTGTAAGATGGGGGCAAGTGTAGAGGGGGCTTTACTCTATATCTAACCCCATGCTGTCCCAGTCCTGGGATTTTTTTGGGGGGGGTCAGTGTAGAGACAGCGTTACTCTGTATCTAACCCCGTGCTGTCCCTGTCCTGGGAGTGTTTGATGGGGGGACAGTGTAGAGAGAGCGTTACTAGTGTAGAGGAAGCTTTACTCTGTATCTAAGCCCGTGCTGCCCCTGTCCTGGGAGTGTTTGATGGGGGACAGTGTAGAGGGATCTTTACTCTGTATCTAACCCCGTGCTGTCCCTTACCATGGGAGTGTTTGATCGGGGACAGTGTAGAGTAAGCTTTACCCTGTATCTAACCCCGTGCTGTCCCTGTCCCTGGCCTGGGAGTGTTTGATGGGGGACAGTGTAGAGGGAGCTTTACTCTGTATCTAACCCCGTGCTGTCGCTTACCGTGGGAGTGTTTGAGGGGGGGACAGTGTCGAGTCAGCTTTACTCTGCATCTAACCCCGTGCTGTCCCTGTCCTGGGAGTGTTTGATGGGGGGACAGTGTAGAGGAAGCTTTACTCTGTATCTAACCCCGTGCTCTCCCTGTCCTGGGAGTGTTTGATGGGGGACAGTGTGGAGGGAAATTTACTCTGCATCTAACCGCGTGCTGTCCCGGTCCTGGGAGTGTTTGATGGGGGACAGTGTAGAGGGAGCTTTACTCTGTATCTAACCCCGTGCTGTCCCTGTCCTGGGAGTGTTTGATGGTGGATAGTGTAGAGGGAGCTTTACTCTGTATCTAACCCCATGCTGTCCCTGTCCTGGGAGTGTTTGATGGGGAGAAAGTGTAGTGGGAGATTTACTCTATATCTAACCCCGCGCTGTCCCTGTCCTGGGAGTGTTTGATGGGGGACTGTGTTGAGCGAGCTTTACTCTGCATCTAACCACGGGCCGTCCCTGTCCTGGGAGTGTTTGATGGTGGACATTGTATAGGGAGCTTTACTCTGTATCTAACCCCATGCTGTCCCTGTCCTGGGAGTGTTTGATGGGGGACAGTGTAGAGGGAGCTTTACTCTGAATTTAACCCCATGATGTCCCTGTCCTGGGAATGTAAGTTGGGGGACAGTGTAGAGGGAGTGTTACTCTGTAATCTAACCCCCCTGCTGTCCCTGTCCTGGGAGTGTTTGATGGGGGACAGTGTAAAGGCTGCTTTACTCTGTATCTAATCCCATGCTGTCCCTGTCCTGGGAGTGTTTGATGGGGGTCAGTGTAGAGAGAGCTTTACTCTGTATCTAACCGTGTGCTGTTCCTGTCCTGGGAGTGTTTGATGGGGGACAGTGTAGAGAGAGCTTTACTTTGAATCTAACCAGATGCTGTCCCTGTCCTGGGAATGTAAGTAGGGGGAGAGTGTAGAGGAAGCTTTACTCTGTGTCTAACCCCCTGTTGTCCCTGTCCTGGGAGTGTTTGATGGGGGACAGTGTAGAGGGAGCTTTACTCTTGCTCTAACCCCGTGCTGTCCATGTTCTGGGAGTGTTTACTGGGGGAGAGTGTAGAGAGAGCTTTACTCTGTATCTAACTCCGTGCAGTCCCTGTCCTGAGAGCGTTTGATGGGGGACAGTGTAGAGGGAGCTTTACTCAGTATCTAACCCCATGCTGTCCCTGTCCTGGGAGTGTACGATGGGTGGGATAGTGTAGAGGAAGATTTACTCTGTATCTAACCCCGTGCTGCCACAGTCCTGGGAGTGTTTGATGGGGGACAGTGTAGAGGGAGCTTTACTCTGAATTTAACCCCATGCTGTCCCTGTCCTGGGAATGTAAGTTGGGGGACAGTGTAGAGGGAGCTTTACTCTGTGTCTAACCCCCCTGTTGTCCCAGTCCTGGGAGTGTTTGATGGGGGACAGTGTAGAGGGAGCTTTACTCTGTGTCTAACCCCCCTGCTGTCCCTGTCCTGGGAGTGTTTGATGGGGGACAGTGTAGAGGGAGCTTTACTCTGAATCTAACCAGATGCTGTCCCTGTCCTGGGAGTGTTTGATGGGGGACAGTGTAGAGGGAGCTTTACTCTGAATCTAACCAGATGCTGTCCCTGTCCTGGGAGTGTTTGATGGGGGACAGTGTAGAGGGAGCTTTACTCTGTATCCAACCCCGTGCTGTCCCTGTGCTGGGAATGTAAGTTGGGAGACAGTGTAGAGTGAGCTTTACTCTTGCTCTAACCCCGTGCTGTCTGTGTTCTTGGAGTGTTTAATGTGGGAGAGTGTAGAGGAAGCTTTACACTGTATCTAACTCCATGCTGTCACCGTCCTGGGAGTGTTAGATGGGGGACTGTGTAGAAGGAGCTTTACTCTGTATCTAACGCCATGCTGTCCCTGTCCTGGGAGTGTTTGATGCGGGGACAGTATAGAGGGAGCTTTACTCTGTATGTAATTCCGTGCTGCCCATGTCCTGGGAGCGTTTGATGGTGGACAGTGTAGAGGGAGCTTTACTCTGTATCTAACGCCATGCTGTCCCTGTCCTGGGAGTGTTTGATGTGGGACAGTGTAGAGGGAGCTTTACCCTGTATCTAACCCCGTGCTGTCCCTGTCCCTGGGAGTGTTTGATGGGCGACAGTGTAGAGGGAGCTTTACTGTGTATCTAACCGCATGCTGTCCCTGTCCTTGGAGTGTTTGATGGGGGACAGTGTAGAGGGAGCTTTACTCTGTATCTAACCCCGTGCTGTCCCTGTCCTTGGAGTGTTTGATGGGGGACAGTGTAGAGGGAGCTTTACTCTGTATCTAACCCCGTGCTGTCCCTGTCCTTGGAGTGTTTGATGGGGGACTGTGTAGAGGGAGCTTTACTCTGTATCTAACCCCGTGCTGTCCCTGTCCTTGGAGTGTTTGATGGGGGACAGTGTAGAGGGAGCTTTACTCTGTATCTAATCCCGTGCTGTCCCTGTCCTGGGAGTGTTTGATGGGGGACAGTGTAGAGGGAGATTTACTCTGTATCTCACCCCATGCTGTCCCTGTCCTGGGATTGTTTGTTGGGGGCGACAGTGTAGAGGGAGATTTACTCTGTATCTCACCCCATGCTGTCCCTGTCCTGGGAGTGTACGATGGGGGACAGTGTAGAGTGAGCTTTACTCTGTGTCCAACCCCGTGCTGTCCCTTACCCTGGGAGTGTTTGATGGGGGGACAGTGTAGAGTGAGCTTTACTCTGTATCTAACCCAGTGCTGTCCCTGTCCCTGGGAGTGTTTGGTGGGGGGACAGAGTAGAGGGAGCTTTACTCTGTATCTAACCCCGTGCTGTCCCTGTCCTGGGAGTGTTTGATGGTACACAGTGTAGAGAGAGCTTTACTCTATCTAACCCCGTGCTGTCCCTGTCCTGGGAGTGTTTGTTGGGGGACAGTATAGAGGGCGCTTTACTCTGTATCTAACCCCATGCTGTCCCTGTCCTGGGAGTGTACGATGGGGGACAGTGTAGAGAGAGCTTTACTCTGTGTCCAACCCCGTGCTGTCCCTTACCCTGGGAGTGTTTGATGGGGGGACAGTGTAGAGTGAGCTTTACTCTGTATCTAACCCCGTGCTGTCCCTGTCCTGGGAGTGTTTGGTGGGGGGACAGTGTAGAGGGGGCTTTACTCTGTATCTAACCCCGTGCTGTCCCTGTCTCTGGGAGTGTTTGATGGGGGACAGTGTAGAGGGAGATTTACTCTGTATCTATCCCCGAGCTGTCCCTGTCCGTGGGAGTGTTTGATGGGGCCAGTGTAGAGGGAGATTTACTCTGTATCTAACCCCATGCAGTCCCTCTCCTGGGAGTGTACGATGGGGGACAGTGTAGAGGGAGCTTTACTCTGTGTCCAACCCTGTGCTGTCCCTGTCCCTGGGAGTGTTTGTTGGGGGGACAGTGCAGAGTGAGCTTTACTCTGTATCTAACCCCGTGCTGTCCCTGTCCTGGGAGTGTTTGATGGGGGACAGTGTAGAGGAAGCTTTACTCTGAATCTAACCAGATGCTGTCCCTGTCCTGGGAATGTTTAATGGGGGATAGTGTAGAGGGTGCTTTACTCTGTATCTAACCCCGTGCTGTCCCTGTCCTAGGAGTGTTTGATGGGGGACAGTGTAGAGGAAGCTTTACTCTGAATCTAACCAGATGCTGTCCCTGTCCTGGGAATGTTTAATGGGGGAGAGTGTAGAGAGAGCTTTACTCTGTATCTAACTCCGTGCAGTCCCTGTCCTGGGAGCGTTTGATGGGGGACAGTGTAGAGAGAGCTTTACTCTGCATCTAAACCCATGCTGTGCCTGTCCTGGGAGTGTTTGATGGGTGGACAATGTAGAGGTTGCTTTCCTCTGTATCTAACCCCGTGCTGTCCCTATCCTGGGAGTGTTTGATGGGGGACAGTGTGGAAGGAAATTTACTCTGCATCTAACTCCGTGCTGTCCCTGTCCTGGGAGTGTTTGATGGGAGGACAATGTAGAGGGAGCTTTACTCTGTATCTAACCGCGTGCTGTCCCTGTTCTGGGAGTGTTTGAAGGTGGACAGTGTTGAGAGAGCTTTACTCTATCTAACCCCGTGCTGTCCCTGTCCCTGGGAGTGTTTGATGGGGCGAAAGTGTAGAGGAAGCGTTACTCTGTATCTAACCCCATGCTGTCCCTATCCTGGGAGTGTTTGATGGGGGACAGTGTAGAGGGAGCTTTACTCTGTATCTAACCCAGTGCTGTCCCTGTTCTGGGAGTGTTTGAAGGCGGACAGTGTAGAGGGGGCTTTACTCTGTATCTAACCCCGTGCTGCCCCTGTCCTGGGAGTGTTTGATGGGGCGAAAGTGTAGAGGAAGCGTTACTCTGTATCTAACCCCAGGCTGTCCCTATCCTGGGAGTGTTTGATGGGGGACAGTGTAGAGGGAGCTTTACTCTGTATCCAACCCCATGCTGTCCCTGTGCTGGGAATGTAAGTTGGGAGACAGTGTAGAGTGAGCTTTACTCTTGCTCTAACCCCGTGCTGTCTGTGTTCTTGGAGTGTTTAATGTGGGAGAGTGTAGAGGGAGCTTTACTCTGTATCTAACTCCATGCTGTCACCATCCTGGGAGTGTTAGATGGGGGACTGTGTAGAAGGAGCTTTACTCTGTATCTAACGCCATGCTGTCCCTGTCCTGGGAGTGTTTGATGCGGGGACAGTATAGAGGGAGCTTTACTCTGTATGTAAGTCCGTGCTGCCCATGTCCTGGGAGCGTTTGATGGTGGACAGTGTAGAGGGAGCTTTACTCTGTATCTAACGCCATGCTGTCCCTGTCCTGGGAGTGTTTGATGGGGGACAGTGTAGAGGAAGCTTTACTCTGTATCTAATCCCGTGCTGTCCCTGTCCTGGGAGTGTTTGATGGGGGACAGTGTAGAGGGAGCTTTAATCTGTATTTAACCCCATGCTGTCCCTGTCCTGGGAGTGTTTGTTGGGGGCGACAGTGTAGAGGGAGATTTACTCTGTATCTCACCCCATGCTGTCCCTGTCCTGGGAGTGTACGATGGGGGACAGTGTAGAGAGAGCTTTACTCTGTATCTAACCCCGTGCTGTCCCTGTCCCTGGGAGTGTTTGATGGGGGGACAGTGTAGAGTGAGCTTTACTCTGTATCTAACCCAGTGCTGTCCCTGTCCCTGGGAGTGTTTGGTGGGGGGACAGAGTAGAGGGAGCTTTACTCTGTATCTAACCCCGTGCTGTCCCTGTCCTGGGAGTGTTTGATGGTACACAGTGTAGAGAGAGCTTTACTCGATCTAACCCCGTGCTGTCCCTGTACTGGGAGTGTTTGATGGTACACAGTGTAGAGAGAGCTTTACTCTATCTAACCCCGTGCTGTCCCTGTCCTGGGAGTGTTTGTTGGGGGACAGTATAGAGGGCGCTTTACTCTGTATCTAACCCCATGCTGTCCCTGTCCTGGGAGTGTACGATGGGGGACAGTGTAGAGAGAGCTTTACTCTGTGTCCAACCCCGTGCTGTCCCTTACCCTGGGAGTGTTTGATGGGGGGACAGTGTAGAGTGAGCTTTACTCTGTATCTAACCCCCTGCTGTCCCTGTCCTGGGAGTGTTTGGTGGGGGGACAGTGTAGAGGGGGCTTTACTCTGTATCTAACCCCGTGCTGTCCCTGTCTCTGGGAGTGTTTGATGGGGGACAGTGTAGAGGGAGATTTACTCTGTATCTATCCCCGAGCTGTCCCTGTCCGTGGGAGTGTTTGATGGGGCCAGTGTCGAGGGAGATTTACTCTGTATCTAACCCCATGCTGTCCCTGTCCTGGGAGTGTACGATGGGGGACAGTGTAGAGGGAGCTTTACTCTGTGTCCAACCCTGTGCTGTCCCTGTCCCTGGGAGTGTTTGTTGGGGGGACAGTGCAGAGTGAGCTTTACTCTGTATCTAACCCCGTGCTGTCCCTGTCCTGGGAGTGTTTGATGGTAGACAGTGCAGAGAGAGCTTTACTCTGTATCTAACCCCGTGCTGTCCCTGTCCTGGGAGTGTTTGATGGGGGACAGTGTAGAGGAAGCTTTACTCTGAATCTAACCAGATGCTGTCCCTGTCCTGGGAATGTTTAATGGGGGATAGTGTAGAGGGTGCTTTACTCTGTATCTAACTCCGTGCAGTCCCTGTCCTGGGAGCGTTTGATGGGGGACAGTGTAGAGGGAGCTTTACTCTGCATCTAAACCCATGCTGTGCCTGTCCTGGGAGTGTTTGATGGGTGGACAATGTAGAGGTTGCTTTCCTCTGTATCTAACCCCGTGCTGTCCCTATCCTGGGAGTGTTTGATGGGAGACAGTGTGGAAGGAAATTTACTCTGCATCTAACTCCGTGCTGTCCCTGTCCTGGGAGTGTTTGATGGGAGGACAATGTAGAGGGAGCTTTACTCTGTATCTAACCGCGTGCTGTCCCTGTTCTGGGAGTGTTTGAAGGTGGACAGTGTTGAGGGAGCTTTACTCTGTATCTAATCCCGTGCTGTCCCTATCCTGGGAGTGTTTGATGGGGGACAGTGTAGAGGGAGCTTTACTCTGTATCCAACCCCATGCTGTCCCTGTGCTGGGAATGTAAGTTGGGAGACAGTGTAGAGTGAGCTTTACTCTTGCTCTAACCCCGTGCTGTCTGTGTTCTTGGAGTGTTTAATGTGGGAGAGTGTAGAGGAAGCTTTACACTGTATCTAACTCCATGCTGTCACCGTCCTGGGAGTGTTAGATGGGGGACTGCGTAGAAGGAGCTTTACTCTGTATCTAACGCCATGCTGTCCCTGTCCTGGGAGTGTTTGATGGGGGGACAGTGTAGAGGGAGCTTTACTCTGTATCTAACCCCGTGCTGTCCCTGTCCTGGGAGTGTTTGATGCGGGGACAGTATAGAGGGAGCTTTACTCTGTGTCTAAACCCATGCTGTCCCTGTCCTGGGAGCGTTTGATGGTGGACAGTGTAGAGGGAGCTTTACTCTGTATCTAACGCCATGCTGTCCCTGTCCTGGGAGTGTTTGTTGGGGGCGAAGGTGTAGAGGGAGCTTTACTGTGTATCTAACCGCGTGATGTCCCTGTCCTGGGAGTGTTTGATGGGGGACAGTGTAGAGGGAGCTTTACTCTGTATCTAATCCCGTGCTGTCCCTGTCCTGGGAGTGTTTGATGGGGGACAGTGTAGAGGGAGCTTTACTCTGTATTTAACCCCATGCTGTCCCTGTCCTGGGATTGTTTGTTGGGGGCGACAGTGTAGAGGGAGCTTTACTCTGTATCTCACCCCATGCTGTCCCTGTCCTGGGAGTGTACGATGGGGGACAGTGTAGAGAGAGCTTTACTCTGTGTCCAACCCCGTGCTGTCCCTTACCCTGGGAGTGTTTGATGGGGGGACAGTGTAGAGTGAGCTTTACTCTGTATCTAACCCAGTGCTGTCCCTGTCCCTGGGAGTGTTTGGTGGGGGGACAGAGTAGAGGGAGCTTTACTCTGTATCTAACCCCGTGCTGTCCCTGTCCTGGGAGTGTTTGATGGTACACAGTGTAGAGAGAGCTTTACTCTATCTAACCCCGTGCTGTCCCTGTCTCTGGGAGTGTTTGATGGGGGACAGTGTAGAGGGAGATTTACTCTGTATCTATCCCCGAGCTGTCCCTGTCCGTGGGAGTTTTTGATGGGGCCAGTGTAGAGGGAGATTTACTCTGTATCTAACCCCATGCTGTCCCTGTCCTGGGAGTGTACGATGGGGGACAGTGTAGAGGGAGCTTTACTCTGTGTCCAACCCCATGCTGTCCCTGTCCCTGGGAGTGTTTGATAGGGGGACAGTGTAGGGGGAGCTTTACTCTGTATCTAACCCCGTGCTGATCCTGTCCTGGGAGTATTTGATGGTAGACAGTGCAGAGAGAGCTTTACTCTGTATCTAACCCCGTGCTGTCCCTGTCCTGGGAGTGTTTGATGGGGGACAGTATAGAGGGAGCTTTACTTTGAATCTCACCCCGTGCTGTCCCTGTCCTGGGAATGTAAGATGGGGGACAGTGTATAGGGAGCTTTACTCTATATCTTGCCACGTGCTGTCCCTGTCCTGGGAGTGTTTGATGGGGGAGAGTGTAGAGCGAGCTTTACTCTGTATCTAACCCCGTGCTGTCCCTGTCCCTGGGAGTGTTTGATGGGGGCAGTGTATAGGGAGCTTTACTCTGTATCTAACTCCGTGCTGTCCCTGTCCCTGGGAGTGTTTGATGGGGGACAGTGTAGAGGCAGCTTTACTCTGTATCTAACCCCGTGCTGTCCCTGTCCCTGGGAGTGTTTGATGGGGGACAGTGTAGAAGGAGCTTTACTCTGTATCTAACCCCGTGCTGTCCCTGTCCCTGGGAGTGTTTGATGGGGGACAGTGTAGAGGGAGCTTTACTCTGTATCTAACCCCGTGCTGTCCCTGTCCCTGGGAGTGTTTGATGGGGGGACAGTGTAAAGTCTGCTTTACTCTGTATCTAATCCCATGCTGTCCCTGTCCTGGGAGTGTTTGATGGGGGTCAGTGTAGAGGGAGCTTTACTCTTGCTCTAACCCCGTGCTGTCCGTGTTCTGGGAGTGTTTAATGGGGGAGAGTGTAGAGGGAGCTTTACTCTGTGTCTAATTCCGTGCTGTCCCTGTCCTGGGAGTGTTTGATGGGGGACAGTGTAGAGGGAAATTTACTCTGTATCTAACCCCGTGCTGTCCCTGTCCTGGGAGTGTTTGATGGTAGACACTGTAGAGAGAGCTTTACTCTATCTAATCCCATGCTGTCCCTACCCTGGTAGTGTTTGATGGGGGAAAGTATCGAGGTAGCTTTACTCTGAATCTAACCCCGTGCTGTCCCTGTCCTGGGACTGTAAGATGGGGGCAAGTGTAGAGGGGGCTTTACTCTATATCTAACCCCATGCTGTCCCAGTCCTGGGATTTTTTTGGGGGGGGTCAGTGTAGAGGCAGGGTTACTCTGTATCTAACCCCGTGCTGTCCCTGTCCTGGTAGTGTTTGATGGGGGGACAGTGTAGAGGGAGCGTTACTAGTGTAGAGGTAGCTTTACTCTGTATCTAAGCCCGTGCTGCCCCTGTCCTGGGAGTGTTTGATGGGGGACAGTGTAGAGGGATCTTTACTCTGTATCTAACCCCGTGCTGTCCCTTACCATGGGAGTGTTTGATCGGGGACAGTGTAGAGTAAGCTTTACCCTGTATCTAACCCCGTGCTGTCCCTGTCCCTGGGAGTGTTTGAGGGGGGGACAGTGTCGAGTCAGCTTTACTCTGCATCTAACCCCGTGCTGTCCCTGTCCTGGGAGTGTTTGATGGGGGACAGTGTAGAGGGAGCTTTACTCTGTGTCTAACCCTGTGCTGTCCCTGTCCTGGGAGTGTTTGATGGGGGACAGTGTAGAGGGAGCTTTACTCTGCATCTAACCCCATGCTGTTCCTGTCCTGGGAGTGTTTGATGGTGGACAGTGTAGAGGCAGCTTTACTCTGTATCTAACCCCGTGCTGTCGCTGTCCTGGGAGTGTTTGATGGTGGATAGTGTAGATGGAGCTTTACTCTGTATCTAACCCCATGCTGTCCCTGTCCTGGGAGTGTTTGATGGGGAGAAAGTGTAGTGGGAGATTTACTCTATATCTAACCCCGTGCTGTCCCTGTCCTGGGAGTGTTTGATGGGGGACTGTGTAGAGGGAGCTTTACTGTGTATCTAACCGCATGCTGTCCCTGTCCTGGGAGTGTTTGATGGGGGACAGTGTAGAGGGAGCTTTACTCTGAATTTAACCCCATGATGTCCCTGTCCTGGGAATGTAAGTTGGGGGACAGTGTAGAGGGAGTGTTACTCTGTAATCTAACACCCCTGCTGTCCCTGTCCTGGGAGTGTTTGATGGGGGACAGTGTAAAGGGAGCTTTACTCTGTATCTAGTCCCATGCTGTCCCTGTCCTGGGAGTGTTTGATGGGGGTCAGTGTAGAGAGAGCTTTACTTTGAATCTAACCAGATGCTGTCCCTGTCCTGGGAACGTAAGTTGGGGGAGAGTGTAGAGCAAGCTTTACTCTGTGTCTAACCCCCTGTTGTCCCTGTCCTGGGAGTGTTTGATGGGGGACAGTGTAGATGGAGCTTTACTCTGTATCTAACTCCGTGCAGTCCCTGTCCTGGGAGCGTTTGATGGGGGACAGTGTAGAGGGAGCTTTACTCAGTATCTAACCCCATGCTGTCCCTGTCCTGGGAGTGTACGATGGGGGGGATAGTGTAGAGGAAGATTTACTCTGTATCTAAGCCCGTGCTGCCCCAGTCCTGGGAGCGTCTGGTTGGGGACAGTGTAGAGTGAGCTTTCCTCTGTATCTAACCCCGTGCTGTCCCTGTCCTGGGAGTGTTTGATGGGGGACAGTGTAAAGGGAGCATTACTCTGCACCTAACCACGTGCTGTCCCTGTCCCTGGGAGTGTTTGATGGGGGACAGTGTAGAGGGAGCTTTACTCTGTATCTTACCCCGTGCTGTCCCTGTCCTGGGAGTGTTTGATGGGGGACAGTGTAGAGGGAGATTTACTCTGTATCTAACCCCATGCTGTCACTGTCCTGGGAGTGTTTGATGGGGGACAGTGTAGAGGGAGCTTTACTTTTTATCTAACCCCATGCTGTCCCTTACCCTGGGAGTGTTTGATGGGGGACAGTGTAGAGGGAGCTTTACTCTGAATTTAACCCCATGCTGTCCCTGTCCTGGGAATGTAAGTTGGGGGACAGTGTAGAGAGAGCTTTACTCTGTGTCTAACCCCCCTGTTGTCCCAGTCCTGGGGGTGTTTGATGGGGGACAGTGTAGAGGGAGCTTTACTCTGTATCTAACCCCGTGCTGTCCCTGTCCTGGGAGTGTTTGATGGGGGACTGTGTAGAGAGAGCTTTACTCTTGCTCTAACCCGTGCTGACCGTGTTCTGGGAGTGTTTAATGGGGAACAGTGTAGAGGGAACTTTACTCTGCATCTAACCCCGTGCTGTCCCTGTCCTGGGAGTGTTTGATGGGGGACAGTGTAGAGGGAGCTTTACTCTGTATCTAACCCCGTGCTGTCCCTGTCCTGGGAGTGTTTGATGGGGGACTGTGTAGAGAGAGCTTTACTCTTGCTCTAACCCGTGCTGACCGTGTTCTGGGAGTGTTTGATGGGGGACAGTGTAGAGGGAGCTTTACTCTGAATCTAACAAGATGCTGTCCCTGTCCTGGGAATGTTTGATGGGGGACAGTGTAGAGGGAGCTTTACTCTTGCTCTAACCCGTGCTGTCCGTGTTCTGGGAGTGTTTAATGGGGGAGAGTGTAGAGGGAACTTCACTCTGCATCTAACCCTGTGCTGTCCCTGTCCTGGGAGTGTTTGATGGGGGGACAGTGTAGAGGGAGCTTTACTCTGTGTGTAACCCCGTGCTGTCCCTGTCCTGGGAGTGTTTGATGGGGGGACAGTGTAGAGGGAGCTTTACTCTGTATCTAACCCCGTGCTGTCCCTGTCCTGGGAGTGTTTGATGGGGGACAGTGTGGAGGGAAATTTACTCTGCATCTAACCGCGTGCTGTCCCGGTCCTGGGAGTGTTTGATGGGGGACAGTGTAGAGAGAGCTTTACTCTGTATCTAACCCCGTGCTGTCCCTGTCCTGGGAGTGTTTGATGGGGCGAAAGTGGAGAGGGAGCTTTACTCTATCTAACCCGGTGCTGTCTCTGTCCTGGGAGTGTTTGATGGGAGGACAGTGTAGAGGGTGCTTTACTCTATCTAACCCGGTGCTGTCTCTGTCCTGGGAGTCTTTGATGGGGTGACAGTGTAGAGGGAGCTTTACTCTGTATCTAACCCCATGATGTCCCTGTCCCTGGGAATGGTTGATTGGGGGACAGTGTAGAGGGAGCTTTACTCTGTATCTAACCCCGTGCTGTCCCTGTCCTGGGAGTGTTTGATAGGGGACAGTGTAGAGAGAGCTTTACTCTGTATTTAACCCCCTGCTGTCCCTGTCCTGGGTATGTAAGTTGGGGGACAGTGTAGAGGGAGCTTTACTCTGTATCTAACCCCCCTGCTGTACCTGTCCTGGGAGTGTTTGTTTGGGGAAAGTGTAGAGGGAGCTTTACTCTGAATCTAACCAGATGCTGTCCCTGTCCTGGGAATGTATGTTGGGGGACAGTGTAGAGGGAGCTTTACACTGTATCTAACGCCCTGTTGTCCCTGTCCTGGGAGTGTTTGATGGGGGACAGTGTAGAGAGAGCTTTACTCTTGCTCTAACCCGTGCTGTCAGTGTTCTGGGAGTGATTTAATGGGGGAGAGTGTAGAGAGAGCTTTACTCTGTATCTAACTCTGTGCAATCCCTGTCCTGGGAGCGTTTGATGGGGGACAGTGTAGAGGGAGCTTTACTCTGTATCTAACGCCACGCTGTCCCTGTCCTGGGAGTGTACGATGGGTGGGATAGTGTAGAGGAAGATTTACTCTGTATCTACGCCCGTGCTGCCCCTGTCCTGGGAGCGTTTGGTTGGGGTCAGTGTAGAGAAAGCTTTATTCTGTATCTAATTGTGTGCTGTCCCTGTCCTGGGAGTGTATGATGGGAGACAGTGTAGAGGGAGCTTTACTCTGTATCTAACCCCGTGCTGTCCCTGTCCCTGGGAGTGTTTGATGGGGGACAGTGTAGAGGAAGCTTTACTCTGTAACTAACCCCGTTCTGTCCCTGTCCTGGGAGTGTTTGATGGGGGACAGTGTAGAACGAGCTTTACTCTGTATCTTACCCCCGTGCTGTCCCTGTCCTGGGAGTGTTTGATGGGGGACAGTGTAGAGGGAGCTTTACTCTTGCTCTAACCCGTGCTGTCCGTGTTCTGGGAGTGTTTAATGGGGGAGAGTGTAGAGAGAGCTTTACTCTGTATCTAACTCCGTGCAGTCCCTGTCCTGGGAGTGTTTGATGGGGGACAGTGTAGAGGGAGCTTTACTCTGTATCTCACCCTGTGCTGTCCCTGTCCCTGGGATGTTTGATGGGGGACAGTGTAGAGGGAGCTTTACTCTGTATCTCACCCTGTGCTGTCCCTGTCCCTGGGATGTTTGATGGGGGACAGTGTAGAGGGAGCTTTACTCTGTATCTCACCCTGTGCTGTCCCTGTCCCTGGGATGTTTGATGGGGGACAGTGTAGAGGGAGCTTTACTCTGTATCTCACCCTGTGCTGTCCCTGTCCCTGGGAGTGTTTAATGGGGGAGAGTGTAGAGAGAGCTTTACTCTGTATCTAACTCCGTGCAGTCCCTGTCCTGGGAGCGTTTGATGGGGGACAGTGTAGAGGGAGCTTTACTCTGCATCTAAACCCATGCTGTGCCTGTCCTGGGAGTGTTTGATGGGTGGACAATGTAGAGGGAGATTTACTCTGCATCTAACTCCGTGCTGTCCCTGTCCTGGGAGTGTTTGATGGGAGGACAATGTAGAGGGAGATTTACTCTGTATCTAACCCCATGCTGTCCCTATCCTGGGAGTGTTTGATGGGGGGACAGTGTAGTGGGAGCTTTACTCTGTATCTAACCCCGTGCTGTCCCTGTCCCTGGGAGTGTTTGATGGGGCGAAAGTGTAGAGGAAGCGTTACTCTGTATCTAACCCCAGACTGTCCCTATCCTGGGAGTGTTTGATGGGGGACAGTGTAGAGGGAGCTTTACTCTGTATCCAACCCCATGCTGTCCCTGTGCTGGGAAAGTAAGTTGGGAGACAGTGTAGAGTGAGCTTTACTCTTGCTCTGACCCCGTGCTGTCTGTGTTCTTGGAGTGTTTAATGTGGGAGAGTGTAGAGGAAGCTTTACACTGTATCTAACTCCATGCTGTCACCGTCCTGGGAGTGTTAGATGGGGGACTGTGTAGAAGGAGCTTTACTCTGTATCTAACGCCATGCTGTCCCTGTCCTGGGAGTGTTTGATGGGGGACTGTGTAGAAGGAGCTTTACTCTGTATCTAACCCCATGCTGTCCCTGTCCTGGGAGTGTTTGATGCGGGGACAGTATAGAGGGAGCTTTACTCTGTATGTAAGTCCGTGCTGCCCATGTCCTGGGAGCGTTTGATGGTGGACAGTGTAGAGGGAGCTTTACTCTGTATCTAACGCCATGCTGTCCCTGTCCTGGGAGTGTTTGATGGGGGCGACAGTGTAGAGGGAGCTTTACTCTGTATGTAACCGCGTGCTGTCCCTGTCCTGCGAGTGTTTGATGGGGGACAGTGTAGAGGGAGCTTTACTCTGTATCTAATCCCGTGCTGTCCCTGTCCTGGGAGTGTTTGATGGGGGACAGTGTAGAGGGAGCTTTACTCTGTATTTAACCCCATGCTGTCCCTGTCCTGGGATTGTTTGTTGGGGGCGACAGTGTAGAGGGAGATTTACTCTGTATCTCACCCCATGCTGTCCCTGTCCTGGGAGTGTATGAAGGGGGACAGTGTAGAGAGAGCTTTACTCTGTGTCCAACCCCGTGCTGTCCCTTACCCTGGGAGTGTTTGATGGGGGGACAGTGTAGAGTGAGCTTTACTCTGTATCTAACCCAGTGCTGTCCCTGTCCTGGGAGTGTTTGGTGGGGGGACAGAGTAGAGGGAGCTTTACTCTGTATCTAACCCCGTGCTGTCCCTGTCCTGGGAGTGTTTGATGGTACACAGTGTAGAGGGAGCTTTACTCTATCTAACCCCGTGCTGTCCCTATCCTGGGAGTCTTTGATGGGGGGACAGTGTAGAGTGAGCTTTACTCTGTATCTAACCCCATGCTGTCCCTGTCCTGGGAGTGTACGATGGGGGACAGTGTAGAGGGAGCTTTACTCTGTGTCCAACCCTGTGCTGTCCCTGTCCCTGGGAGTGTTTGTTGGGGGGACAGTGCAGAGTGAGCTTTACTCTGTATCTAACCCCGTGCTGTCCCTGTCCCTGGGAGTGTTTGATGGGGGGACAGTGTAGAGAGAGCTTTACTCTGTATCTAACCCCGTGCTGTCCCTGACCTGGGAGTGTTTGATGGGGGACAGTGTAGAGGGAGCTTTACTTTGAATCTCACCCCGTGCTGTCCCTGTCCTGGGAATGTAAGATGGGGGACAGTGTATAGGGAGCTTTACTCTATAGCTAACCACGTGCTGTCCCTGTCCTGGGACTGTTTGATGGGGGAGAGTGTAAAGCGAGCTTTACTCTGTATCTAACCCCGTGCTGTCCCTGTCCCTGGGAGTGTTTGATGGGGGACAGTGTATCGGGAGCTTTACTCTGTATCTAACCCCGTGCTGTCCCTGTCCCTGGGGGTGTTTGAAGGGGGACAGTGTAGAGGGAGCTTTACTCTGTATCTAACCCCGTGCTGTCCCTGTCCTGGGAGTGTTTGATGGGGGAGAGTGTAGAGGGTGCTTTACTCTGTATCTAACCCCGTGTTGTCCCTGTCCCTGGGAGTGTTTGATGGGGGCAGTGTATAGGGAGCTTTACTCTGTATCTAACCCCGTGCTGTCCCTGTCCCTGGGAGTGTTTGATGGGGGACAGTGTAGAGGGAGCTTTACTCTGTATCTAACCCCGTGCTGTCCCTGTCCCTGGGAGTGTTTGATGGGGGACAGTGTAGAGGGAGCTTTACTCTGTATCTAACCCCGTGCTGTCCCTGTCCCTGGGAGTGTTTGATGGGGGAGAGTGTAGAGGGAGCTTTACTCTGTATCTAACCCCGTGCTGTCCCTGTCCCTCGGAGTGTTTGATGGGGGACAGTGTAGAGGGAGCTTTACTCTGTATCTAACCCCATGCTGTCCCTGTCCTGGCAGTGTTTGATGGGGGGACAGTGTAGAGAGAGCTTTACCCTGTATCTAACCCCGTGTTGTCCATGTCTCTGGGAGTGTTTGATGGGGGGAGAGTGTATAGGGAGCTTTACCCTGTATCTAACCCCATGCTGTCCCTGTCCTGGGAGTGTTTGATGGGGTACAGTGTAGAGGGAGCTTTACTCTGTATCTAACCCCGTGCTGTCCCTGTCCCTGGGACTGTTTGATGGGGGAACAGTGTATAGGGAGCTTTACTCTGTATCTAACACCGTGCGGTCCCTGTCCTGGGAGTGTTTGATGGGGGGACAGTGTAGAGGGAGCTTTACTCTGTATCTAACCCCGTACTGTCCCTGTCCTGGGAGTGTTTGATGGGGGACAGTGTAGAGAGAGCTTTACTCTGTATCTAACCCCGTGCTGTCCCTGGGAGTGTTTGATGGGGGACAGTGTAGAGAGAGCTTTACTCTGTATCTAACCCCGTACTGTCCCTGTCCTGGGAGTGTTTGATGGGGGACAGTGTAGAGAGAGCTTTACTCTGTATCTAACCCCGTGCTGTCCCTGGGAGTGTTTGATGGGGGACAGTGTAGAGGGAGCTTTACTCTGTATCTAACCCCATGATGTCCCTGGCCCTGGGAGTGTTTGATGGGGGACAGTGTAGAGGGAGCTTTACTCTGTATCTAACCCCGTGCTGTCCCTGTCCCTGGGAGTGTTTGATGGGGGACAGTGTAGAGGGAGCTTTACTCTGTATCTAACCCCGTGCTGTCCCTGTCCTGGGAGTGTTTGATGGGGGACAGTGTAGAGGGAGCTTTACTCTGTATCTAACCCCGTGCTGTCCCTGTCCTGGGAGTGTTTGATGGGGGACAGTGTAGAGGGAGCTTTACTCTGTATCTAACCCCGTGCTGTCCCTGTCCTGGGAGTGTTTGATGGGGGACAGTGTAGAGGGAGCTTTACTCTGTATCTAACCCCGTGCTGTCCCTGTCCTGGGAGTGTTTGATGGGGGGACAGTGTAGAGGGAGCTTTACTCTGTATCTAACCCCGTGCTGTCCCTGTCCCTGGGAGTGTTTGATGGGGGACAGTGTAGAGAGAGCTTTACTCTGTATCTAACCCCGTGCTGTCCCTGTCCTGGGAGTGTTTGATGGGGGACAGTGTAGAGGGAGCTTTACTCTGTATCTAACCCTGTGCTGTCCCTGTCCCTGGGATGTTTGATGGGGGACAGTGTAGAGGGAGCTTTACTCTGTATCTCACCCTGTGCTGTCCCTGTCCCTGGGATGTTTGATGGGGGACAGTGTAGAGGGAGCTTTACTCTGTATCTCACCCTGTGCTGTCCCTGTCCCTGGGATGTTTGATGGGGGACAGTGTAGAGGGAGCTTTACTCTGTATCTCACCCTGTGCTGTCCCTGTCCCTGGGATGTTTGATGGGGGACAGTGTAGAGGGAGCTTTACTCTGTATCTCACCCTGTGCTGTCCCTGTCCCTGGGAGTGTTTGATGGGGGACAGTGTAGAGGGAGCTTTACTCTGTATCTAACCCCGTGCTGTCCCTGTCCTGGGAGTGTTTGATGGGGGACAGTGTAGAGGGAGCTTTACTCTGTATCTAACCCCGTGCTGTCCCTGTCCTGGGAGTGTTTGATGGGGGACAGTGTAGAGGGAGCTTTACTCTGTATCTAACCCCGTGCTGTCCCTGTCCCTGGGAGTGTTTGATGGGGGACAGTGTAGAGGGAGCTTTACTCTGTATCTAACCCCGTGCTGTCCCTGTCCTGGGAGTGTTTGATGGGGGACAGTGTAGAGGGAGCTTTACCCTGTATCTAACCCCGTGCTGTCCCTGTCCTGGGAGTGTTTGATGGGGGACAGTGTAGAGAGAGATTTTCTCTGTATCTAACCCCGTGCTG